>NC_036866.1:28526413-28544422 GCF_002910315.2 Salvelinus sp. IW2-2015
TGTGACCTTTAATACGACCCGGAACACCTCCCTCCAAGTGGACCGTCCACTCCACAACACCTGCGCGGGGGGAGAGTTCAGACATGTAAGGGTTAAGACAGCTAGAGTAAATAGATACAGTAGTTCCAGTACCTTTATTCCTATAATGTTGAGTAGGATGGTATTTGTCCGGCGCTCCAGGTAGATGTATGGTCCTTGAGGAATGGCAGGGTATTACCTGGAATAAAAAACATCTCACCTCGGATTATCTCTTACTCTAATACACACACTCTGATTGGCTCTCTGCTAAACATCCACAACCAAAACTTTCTCACCTAACAACCAGTCCTGGAGTAGCTGCACCACACATCTCCTATGAAGACAGTCACCTCTTTGGTCCAGGACACTCCTTTTGACCACGGTCATCATTGGTCGCAGGATACTGGAACATACAGACAGGTGTACATAAGACTTCAAATCAACCAAATACAAAACCTTTTGGTTACTGGCCAAATGCTCTTAACCGCTAGAGCTACTGCCCCCCTGCAGGGGTCATCTGCATGGTAGAGGCTGTCTCCTGGACATACACTCTTCCTTAAACACACAGTCTGAACAGACAAATACCGAGACACTGCGCTCTCCATTGGAACAGTCTTGTGCGTTGAAGCGACAGCCGTCACACACACCGCACACGCGTAGCCGTCGCGACAGAGGTGTGGACAGGACACAGCAGGCACCTCTGCTTTTACACACTACCTCTCCTCTCCTTCTTTACACACCACAACCACACACACACACCACCACACACACACAACACACCACACCACACACCACACACCACACACACACACACCACACACACACACACACACACACACACCACACACACACACACACACACACACACACACACCCAATTCCTTCTGTGGTAGTGGGTTGGACACAACTTCTTCACACACCTCACTGATCCACCCTACAGAGAGAGAAATAGAGAGGGTGGGGTGGGGGGGGGAGAAAGAGAAAAAGGAAGTTACACACACAACGTACAAATATATGTCTGATGAAGGCGATTACACTGAAACGCCTGACTGTATGTTCCGTCAATAAATAATCAGATCTATCCAGAAACAGAGTACTCCTTTGTCTTTCTTTTCCTTGATAGTCACCCGTCAAAGTGTCCTGGGTGAGATTTTTTGGAGGGATTTTCTATCGCCTCAGTTGAACACCTGATTCCCTTTTTGTTCAAACTAGGCTGATGCAGGTTTGGGTATACTTTCTTTCTATTGTACAAACAGGTATTAAACACTGTATTAAGCACTGAATAATGTGTGTGCATATTGTGTGTGTGTGTGTGCTACTTGGCAAGAACACCATCTCACCGTCACAGGCTAGGCAGCACTCTGTATTGGGTAAGGACAGCTGACAGCAGGGCAGCGTTTCCTCGCACAGCGGACTGAACCCATCGCGACACGCATACACTTCACACGGGTCAGACACATCACCCCAAGACTCCCCGTTGGCCCACACCCAACCCTCATACAGACAGCCTGAAACACACACAGATGTAGGATCTTAATTTGATCATCCTGTTGCAGGAAAACAAATTAAGTCACACAATCAAAATCTTGACACACAGGTACATGTATGCACGCATGTAAATGAACAGGTGCACACACATTTGAGGTTTAAAAATGGTTCTGAAGTTTGTAATTTCCACTTAGAAATGTCATACTTGATTTTCCCTTACGAAAAATGTTTCAACCGCTACATAAATGTCCATTAATTATAATCCATATAATAATTCACATTTCCTGTTGCTGTAGGATTATTTTCCTGATGTAGTAAAATGACTCAAATTATGATCCTACATCTGTAGGCCTTTGGGACAGTCACACATACCTTGAGCTACTGTAGGATGTCAATTTTATTGACATGGTTACATAGACATGGACACTATATAGTGCCTTCGGAAAGTATTCAGACCCCTTTCCTTCTTCCACAATTTGTTACATTACAGCCTTATTTTAAAATGCATTAGATAAAAACATTTCCTCAGCAATCTACACACAGTACCCCATACAGTACCCCACAAAAACAGAAATACCTTATTTACATAAGTATTCAGACCCTTTGCTATGAGAGTCGAAAATGAGCTCTTGTGCATCCTGTTTCCATTGATCATACTTGAGTTGTTTCTACAACTTGATTGGAGTTCACCAATGGTAAATTCAATTGATTGGACATGATTTTGGAAAGGCACACACCTGTCTATATAAGTTCCCACAGTTGACAGTGCATGTCAGAGAAAAAAACAACCATGAGGTCGAAGGAATTGTCTGTAGAACTCCGATACAGGATTGTGTTGAGGCACAGATCTGGGGAAGGGTACTGAAACATTTATGCAGCATTGACAGTCCCCAAGAACACAGTGTCTTCCATCATTCTTAAATGGAAGAAGTTTGGAACCACAAAGACTCTTCCTAGTGCTGGCCGCCCTGCCAAACTGAGCAATCGGGGGAGAAGGGCCTCGGTCAGGGAAGTGACCAAGAACCCGATGGTCACTCTGACAGAGCTCTAGAGTTCCTCTGTGGAGATGGGACAACCTTCCTTAAGGACAATCATCTCTGCAGCACTCCACCAATCAGGCCTTTATGATAGAGTGGCCAGACGGAAGCCACTCCTTTGTAAAAGGCACATCCGCTTGGAGTATGCCAAAGGGCTCCTAAAGACTCTGTGTCACACCTGTTCTCGCTCCCCCTCCCTGGCACTCGAAGGCGCTAGGCTCCCCAGCATTAAGCACTCCTGCCGCCATTATTACGCACACTCCTGCCTTCCCCTCGTCACGTGCGTCTGAGATCATTGGACTCACCTGGACTCAATCTCCTCTGTCATTACCTCCCCTATATCTGTCTTGTTCCCCGCTCTGTTCTCTGCTTCTGCATTGATTGTCATATGTCCTTGTTTACCAGTGTGCTGACGCTGTTCCTGTCCTGCTACCTGTCTGTTCCTCATTAAATGTTTAACTCCCTGTACCTGCTTCTCATCTCCAGCATCGGTCCTTATTCTCAGACCATGAGAAACAAGATTCTCTAGTCAGGATCGAGGCAAAGATGAACAGAGCAAAGTACAGAGAGATCRTTGATGAAAACCTGCTCCCGAGCGCTCAGGACCTCAGACTGGGGCGAAGGTTTACCTTCTAATAGGATAAAGAACCTAAGCACACAGCCAAGACAACGCATGAGTGGCTTCAGGACAAGTCTCTGAATGTCGTTGAGTGGCCCAGAGCCCGGACTTGAACATCTCTGGAGAGACCTGAAAATAACTATGCAGCAACGCTCCCTATCCAACCTGACAGAGTTTGAGAGGATCTGCTGAGAATTGTATGCTGTATATATGTGTGTGTATTCCTGAGTGCGTGTGTGTGGCGTGTGTGTGTGTACTGTTACAGTTGTTTCAGCAACAGGTCCCTGGGAGTGGTGTGGTGCAGTGAGGTCAGGGGCATTCTGAGGCGTGTCAGTCGACCCTCCCTGACACACACACACACTCCGGTAGAGTACCTTATGATATCCACATCGAGCTAAATGCTAGAGCTGCCAATTTCAAGGAGTGGGACACTAATCCAGACGCTTTAAGAAAGAATCCTACTACACTGGCTCTGATGCTCGTTGGATGTGGCAGGGCTTGAAAACTATTCCGGACTACAAAGGTTAACCCAGCCACGAGCTGCCCAGTGACGTGAGCCTACCAGATGAGCAAAACGCCTTTTAAGCTCGCTTCGAGGCAAGCAACACTGAAGCATGCATGAGAACACCAGCTGTTCCAGACGACTGRGTGATAACGCTCTCGTTAGCCGATGTGAGCAAGACTTTTAAACAGGTCAACATTCACAAAGGCATGGGCCAGACGGATTACCAGGACGTGTACTCAAAGCATGCGCGGACCAACTGGCAAGTGTCTTCACTGACATTTTCAACCTCTCCATGACCGAGTCTGTAATAGCTAAATGTTTCAAGCAGACCACCACAGTCCCTGTGCCCAAGGAAGCGAAGATAACCTGGCAAAATTATTACCGCCCCGTAGCACTCACGGTAGCCATGAAGTTCTTTGAAAGGCTGGTCATGGCTGACATCAACAGCATCATCCTGGATACCCTAGACCCACTCCAATTCGCATACCGCTCACACAGATCCACAGATGATGCAATCTCAATCGCACTCCACACTGCCATGAAGTGCTTTGAAAGGCTGGTCATGGCTCACATCAACACCATCATCCTGGATACCCTAGACCCACTCCAATTTGCATACCGCTCACACAGATCCACAGATGACGCAATCTCAATTGCACTCCACACTGCCCTTTCCCACCTGGACAAAAGGAACCCCTATGTGAGAATGCTGTTCATTGACTACAGCTCAGTGTTCAACACCGTAGTGCCCACAAAGTTCATCACTAAGCTAAGGACCCTGGGACTAAACACCTCCCTCTGCAACTGGATCCTGGACTTCCTGACGGGCCGCCCCCAGGTGGTAAGGGTAGGCAACAACATGTCTGCCACACTGATCCTCAACACTGGGGTCCCTCAGGGGTGCGTGCTTAGTCCGCTACTGTACTCCTTGTTCACCCACGACTGTGTGTCCAAACATGACTCTAACACCATCATTAAGTTTGCTGATGACACAACAGTGGTAGGCCTGATTATCGACAATGACGAGACAGCCTATAGGGTGGAGGTCAGAGAACTGGCAGTGTCGTGCCAGGACAGCAACCTCTCCCTCAATGTGAGCAAGACAAAGGAGCTGATCGTGGACTACAGGAAAAGGCGGTCTGAACAGGCCCCCGTTAACATCGACGGGGCTGCAGTGGAGCGGGTCAAGAGTTTCAAGTTCCTTGGTGTCCACATCACCAATGAATTATCATGGTCCAATCACACCAAGACAGTCATGAAGAGGGCATGGCAACACCTTTTCTCCTAAGGAGACTGAAAAGATTTGGCATGGGTCCCCAGATCCTCAAAAAGTTCTACAGCTGCACCATCGAGAGCATCCTGACCGGTTGCATCACTGCCTGGTATGGCAACAGCTTGGCATCTGAACGTAAGGTGCTACAGAGGGTACTGCATATGGCCCAGTACATCACTGGGGCCAAGCTTCCTGCCATCCAGGACCTATATACTAGGCAGTGTCAGAGGAAAGCCCCCAAAATTGTTAAAGACTCCAGTCATCTAAGTCATACTGTTCTCTATGCTACTGCACGGCAAGTGGACTAGAAGGCTCCTTAACAGCTTCTACTCCCAAGCCATAACTGCTGAACAATTAATCAAATGGCCACCTGGACTATTTACATTGACACCCCCCTTGTATGTTGACTCCATATTGACTTTGGGGTTCTAATTTTGGGCTGTCTTTTCTTAGCAGATGTACAATTGTCGCAAATTGAATTATGGGGAGTTTCAGGCCCCGGCGTGAACATAATTGTGCACTCGCAAACTCGACTAAAAAACGAGGGCTGAGGAGCTTATGTTGCAAATTTCCCTTGCTTGGCTAATCATTTGGACCGCACTCCAAGATGGTGAAGGGGATTCCCCCAAGGGCATAAGGCGAGGGTAAGTGGACGAGGGTGTGTCTTTTATGAGTTTGAACCGCAGCCATAGTGAAGAGAAAAATATCACATGACACCTTTTAAGCCTATATGAGCGATAGAAACATCAAATGACACCTCAACCAACAAGATATCACAGTCTGACATCAGAATTAGTTGTTCATCCATGTTTCTCAAATGTCAAATTTCAAACTGTTTAAGGATAAGTTTAGGCATTAACTCTGAATTTTTAAGGTTAGTGTTAAGTTAAGAAATGAATGGTTAAGGTAAGGGTTAAGGTTTGGGATAGGCTCAGAAAAAAAGAAGAAAAAATAACTTTCTATCAGTAGATTTGAACGTGCAACCTTTAGCGCCAGAGGCAGATGCTTACATTTAAGAGATAAATGGGCAACACTTGTCGTGGATAATCGTTTCAAAATATAACACTTACAAGAACTTGTGAATTCAATATAGGCTTTTAATACAAAATATCAGAAGCCGGGATGGTCCGTGGACCACACACACTTTCACAGAGCACTGGCTCTGTCTTTATACACATACAGCATATCCCTTCCCTTAGGTCATCTGCCACCATTATCTTTCAGTTCAGACTTCCTGCTTGTTCATGCCCAATAACGCCTGTATCCGCTCTTGATTAGATTACAATGGTGGCAGGACCCTTTCGTGTCCTAAGAATGATGTATGTATTATGCCTATAGTCCATCTGTTGGTCATTTGGCTGGCACCCTCCTTTGTGTGTCCCTCTGACCTTGGTATGTCCAGCTATCCTATGCACTCATGGCCTTGCTTTAGTTTCCTGTCCTCTACAATAGACAATGCACTTTAAGTGTCGCCTCTTCCTTTTTACCCTAAGCCTTTATGCTTTTTAATGGCTTTGGCCATTATGTCTGTTATGTCTTAGTTTCCTGTTTTTACCAGAATGGCAAATGCACTCACGTGTTGCCTTCTCCTCTTGTAGTCTAATGTACACCTGTCTTTGCTCAATAGTGTCATATCTGTCTCTATATGTCTAAGCACTTACTCCTACACACTGCAACAGAGTTCAATCTTTAACATTTCCAAATTTTTTATTTTAACCCCAGTACAGTGGGACTCATATCTTCACTGAAATTAGTGTTCATTTTACACCTTTAAAGTMAAATGTACACCATTGATTTAGCTGTGCAGACACAAAGGTCCTGTTATCAGTTGTACCCCTCCAGGGACCAGCATCTGATCTATCTGAAAGCTGTGGGTCTACCTAACTAACCTAGGCAGCCACAACCACATCCTAGACAAGACCTCCATGAGCCAACTAGTTTTAAGCCGGTCTTCAGCTCTGGTGTGGGTCTGCCCACAAAATAAGGTGGAAACTGAGCTGCACTTCCTAACCTCCTGCCAAATGTATGACGATACTAGGGACACATATTTCTCTCAGATTACACAGACCCACAAACAATTCAAAACCAAATCCAATTTTGATAAACTCCCATATCTATTAGATGAAATATCAGTGTGCCATCACAGAAGCAAGATMTGTGGCCTGTTGACACAAGAAAAGGGCAACCAGTGAAAAACAAACACCATTGTAAATACAACCGATGTGCATGTTTATTTATTTTCCCTTTTGTACTTTAACTATTTGCACATCGTTACAACACTGTGCATAGCCTTAATATGACATTTGAAATGTCTCTATCCCTTTGAAACTTGTTTACTGTTAATTTTTTATTGTTTATTTCACTTTGTTTATTATCTATTTAACTTGCTTTGGCAATGTAAACATACAGTATGTTTCACATGCCAATAAAGCCCATTGAATTTGAATTGAGAGAGAGAGAAATAGAAAGAGTCTTTACTCTCTGCCTCTCTCTCTCTGGGTGCTGTGTGTGTGTGTGTGTGTGTGTGTGTGTGTGTGTGTGTTGTGTTGTATCACGTGTGTGTGTGTGTGTGTGTGTGTGTGTGTGTGTGTGTGTGTAGAGAAGTGGGCGGGGGTGTCATGGTTAAAAGCCTATGTTTGATTGGTAATCCCTTGTCAAGCCTGATTAGTGAAGAGCATGTTCTCTCTAAAGCTTGAACATCTGACGCACTCGCACACTGGCTCAAACAACACCCTAATAAGACGTGTGTCCCTTGCCTCCACTGTAACTAGATCATCGATAGGCTTAATCAGCCACATCTTTATATCCACACCACAACCCGGACCTGTAATGCCTGATGGAAACTATATTCAACCACCAGGGATCCCAGAGGTGTGTGTGCAGGAAGGCAAATGGGGCAGTCAGGTGAGATTTGACTCCTGTCTTTAACCTCCATGCTGTTCTAGTATGATCTTTCTAGTGCTCTCGAAGTACCCTGTTTGGTTATCGGACTGTCACCAGGTAAATCCCTCCCCCTGAGCCGACAGTTATCCTCAGGAAATACCTTTTAAGCTGCTGTCTGGTGTGTGTGAGAGAGTTCAAGTGCTGTGTGTGTTTGCGTCCGTGTTTCTTTCTGTACGTTTGGTGGTGTCTGCTTGTGTATCTGTGCTTATGTTTCTTAGTGTGTGCTTATTGCTGTGAGGACACGCTCCCTGGGTCAGCTTGGAAGGCTGTGTATGTATATGTGTTCCTACAGTCCGTCCAGCAGATATGTTGTATTCTCTAGGCATTAAGAACATAACCCACAGATGATCTAACACCGAAAGGTCAGTCAGCACAAGTAAAGGTGGTGTGTCTGTATGTGTGTGTGGGGGGAGGGGCTTGTATTATTATCCTTGTGGGTACCGGAAAACCCCAAAAGTCCCCACAAGGATAGTAAAGCAAGGAAAATGATGTGTGTGTGTGTGTGTGTGTGTGTGCGTGCGTGCGTGCGTGTGTGTGCAGGGTAATATTTTTGAGTTCATCAAAATCAAATCAAATTTGTTTTGTCACATGCACCGAATTCAACATGTGTAGACCTTKCCGTGAAATGGTTACTTACAAGCCCTTAACCAACAATGCAGTTATAAGAAATAAGGTTAATAAAATATTTACTAAATAAAATAAAGTAAAAAATGGAAATAAAAAGTAACACAATAAAATTAGATAACAATAACGAGGCTATATACAGAGGGTACCGGTACAGGTTAGTCGAGGTAATTTGTACATGTAGGTAGGGGTAAAGTGACTATGCATTGTGTGTGTGTGTGTGTGTGTGTGTGTGTGNNNGTGTGTGTGTGTGTGTGTGTGTGTGTGTGTGTGTGTGTGTAGTTGGGTAACGGGATGGTATTGCTGGTACATTGTTAGTGTATTACTGGTTGTGTTTCTAGGTTCTCAGAGGGCGAGTAGACTAGAGAATGGGCCCTTATTAGGAGAGATGAATGATCTGAATTAAATGGAATGGGACTGTCATTTCAGCGTGATTTCAAATTTACTCATGGATGCTTTATTTGTTGGAATTGAGATGGAATGGAGTGATCCCCAACCCTGACAGGAACCAGAACTAGGCCCCATGGAAGGAGGTTTGTTGGCAGCACAGCCAAGAGACAGGATTCATTATTTAGACTCCAGGAATGGATATGTGTCTTTAAATACTCTACAGATCTGACAATGTTGTTTATCCTGACCTGATTTGTCACCTTACGTGACTCTCAATCACTTACCTGGCAATAGCCCATTCACATCTAGAAGGTACTGCTGTGTCAGTGGAGAGAGGGAGGGTTATAGGAAGGGTGAAGGGTGGTTGTCGGTCTCAGAGTCAAGCAGGGGAGGGGTTCAGGGAGGGCTGAGGTGGGGGAGAGCAGGGGTGAGGTGGGGTGAAAGGGGGGGTTAGAGGTGAGGTGGTTTGTCAGACAGGGAAAGCTGAAGAAAATCCCACTTACTTGTGTCTGTGTTGTATGTGTGTGCATGCAAGTGTGTATAAGTGTGTTAAAGTCCTGACCCTTAGAGATTATCTCCATCCAACTAAACATTAATTACAGGTTCAGTAAAGACCTTAACTTGATCAGTTAAAAGCAGGACCAGGAATTCCAATGTGCCCAATTCTAACATTAGCCACTGAATAAAGTGTAATGTGAAAAGGTGAGGGATATAGAGGGAACAAGCCCACAGTCAATCAAGCAATGTCAATACAGAAAGCTAGGTAGTTAGCCTAGCATCGTTTAGTCAAAGTGACCACCATGATAAAACAGACAGCAAGCTAGCCATAGTTAACCAAGCATTTTTCAGTGGCAGCCTTGTCAATACAGACAGCTGGCTAGCCATAGTTAGCTTAGCTTTGCTCAATGGCCACTGTGTCAGTTAGTTGTAGCCTTCCTAGCACCGCTCAATGACAGCTTGCTTATGTAAATACAGACATATAGCTTGCCATAGTTAGCCTAGCATCACTCACTTAAGTTACAACAATGACAATAAAGACAGCTATCTAGTCGTAGTTAGCTTAGCATTGCTCAGTGACAGACATGTTAATACGGCTAGCTAGCCACAGATAGCCTAGCATTGATCAGTGGCAAAACGATTTGTTGTTTAACAACAAAATGACTCTTATGTTACCCCACTTATCTTCCTCTGTTCCAGGCCAGGGGTTGTGGTATGAGAGGCTGGGACTGGGCCCGGAGCATGGAGCTGTGCTAAGGAAGGTTCTAGATCCAGGGCTAGGGGCTGTGATTGAGACCTGGTGTTGGATTGAGGCTGTAATGATGCAACCACAGAGGCCTTGTCTGTGCAGGTGGAGGGTCCTGCTCTGGTTCCCACTACTCCTCCTCAGTCCACTCAGAGCCACAGGTAAGACCCATCACCACAACCGTATTATTATCTTACCCTGACTGTCTCATAGAAGAAGAAAAAAAAACAAGTAGGGAGGGAGGACAGTTTTCTGTTGAATGGTGTGTGTGTGTTTGTGAACAAGTAGAACTATTGAACGAGACCCTGTTGGACTGTCAGTGTTCCACATCGTAATTAAAGATGCGTTCCAGAGGTTTTGTACATACTTTTTAGCTATTAGTACTGAAAGTAGCACCCACAAGCCAAAACGGGTCCCGAATATTGTGCACAATTTTGTACAACACCATCCATTTCGTATGATATGTTACACATTTCAATTCGTGCAATATGTTACGAATTTGTAAGCACTTTCATTTAATTTAGATGGGGTATCCAATGAAGCTGTGTGTAAAAGTTAGCTGTTTTTGTTCGTGCAGGGCATCCCTATACAATTGTAGAAGATGGCTTGCCTTGGGAGGCCGGGAGTGGTGACCAAACTGTGAGACGAGAAAATTGTAAGTAATTGTAGTGTACTAGTATATGTTTATCGCAATTTACACCCATCACCACGTTTCCCTAAGCTTCTTCCTTCCCTGCTGAAAAAAAAACTGAAAACACACACACGCGCACACGCGCCCAAGGAAATGAGTCATTTTTTCCCTTGTCAATCTACACCCAATACGCCATAAGGACAAAGCAAAAACAGGTTACATTTTTTTGTTGCACATTTATTAAAAATAAAAAACTGAAATGATTTACATAGGAATTCAGATACTTTGCTATGAGAGTCGGAATTGAGCTCATGTGCATCCTGTTTCCATTGATCATCCTTGAGATATTTCTTCAACTTGATTGGAGTCCACCTGTGGTAAATTTAAATTGATTGGACATGATTTGGAAAGGCACACGCCTCTCTATATAAGTTCCCACAGTTGACAGTGCATGTCAGAGCAAAAACCAAGCCATGACGTCAAAGGAATTGTCTGTAAAACTCTGAGACAGGATTGTGTCGAGGCACAGATCTGGGGAAGGGTACTAAAACATGAACACAGTGGCCTCCATCATTTCTAAATGGAAGTAGTTTGGAACCACAAAGACTCTTCCAAGAGCTGGCCGCTCGGCCAAACTGAGCAATCGGGGTAGAAGGGCCTTGGTCAGGGAAGTGACCAAGAACCCGATGGTCACTCTGACAGAGCTCCAGAGTTCCTCTGTGGAGATGGGAGAACCTTTCAGAAGGACAACCATCTCTGCAGCACTCCAACAATCAGGCCTTTATGGTAGAGTGGCCAGATGGAAGCCACTCTTCAGTCTAAAGGCACTTAAACGAATCTCAGACCATGAGAAGCAAGATTCTCTGGTCTGATGAAACCAAGATTGAACTCTTTGGCCTGAATGCCAAGCATCATGTCTGGAGGAAACCTGGCACCATCCCTACGGTGAAGCATGGTGGTTGCAGCATCATGTTGTGGAGATGTTTTTCGGCGGTAAGGACTGGGAGACTAGTCAGGATCAAGGGTAAGATGAACGGAGCAAAGTACAGAGAGATCCTTGATGAAAACCTGCTCCAGCGTGCTCAAGACCTCAGACTGGGGAGAAGGTTCACCTTCCAACAGGACAACGACCCTAAGCACACTGCCAAGACAACGCTTGGGGACAAGTCTCTGAATTTCCTTGAGTGGCCCAGCCAGAGCCCGGACTTGAACCCGATCGAACATCTCTGTAGAGACTTGAAAATAGCTGTGATATTTCAGCATTTATTACTTCATAAATGAATATAAATTTGCTAAAATTTGTTTTTGCTTTGTCTTAATGGGGTATTGTGTGTCGTTTTTTTAGGGAAAAAAACAAGTGAATCAATTTTAGAATACGGATGTAATGGCTGTAAATGTGGAAAAGGTCAAGGGGTCTGAATACTTTCCGAAGGCACTGTACATATGTGTGTGTATGACTATTGGTTTTCAAATCAACTTTCTTTCATTGTCTAGCAGCCAAAGGCATTATCCTAGTCATATTAGCAACCAATGATAGTTGTTGCATCTCCCCTCTTTCAACATTTCTAAGGATATTTTTATCTCTGTACATGAAACCTCTTGCATGCGCTGTGCGCATTTTAGAACAGTGTTTTGCAGCCAATTGCATTTTGGAACATTTGCGAGTATGCCTACCGCTGTGTACATATTGCTGCGCTTAAAATGTGAAGAAATTATAGTTTATCAACATTTTAAGCTAAACATTCTGATCTTGTCACGTTCCTGACCTTATTTTCCTTTGTTTAGCTGTGTTTAGTTGGTCAGGACGTGAGCTGGGTGGGCAGTCTATGTTGTTTGTTTCTATGTTTAGTTTCATTGTTAATTAGCCTTATATGGTTCTCAATCAGGGGCAGGTGTTTGACGTTTCCTCTGATTGAGAACCATATTAAGGTAGGCTGTTCACACTGTTTGTTTGTGGGTGATTGTCTTCCGTGTCAGTTTATGTACCACACGGGACTGTTTCGTTTTGTCTAGTCTGTTCCTGTTCGTGCGTTCTTCGTTTTATGTAAGTTCTCATGTTCAGGTCGGTCTACGTCGTTTATTGTTTTTGTAAATTTATCAAGTGTACTTCGTGTTCGTCTTGTCTAAATAAAATCATCATGTCTTCACAACACGCTGCGTTTTGGTTCGATCCATGCTCCTCCTCAGACGAGGAGGAGAACAGCCGTTACAGATCTGTTCCATCAGCCTTATTAATTGATACCTCCACTACACCACACTACTTTGATGAGCATTGTGAGTATCCGCAACACCCACAAAAAAAGGTGGGTATACGGCGAATACCTGCGTATACCCTCCACTACACATCTGCTGGTCAGACCAGCTTGACCAGCATGGACCAGCTTGAAATTTATGCTGGTCTGTACTGTTTTTTTTTTAGCAGGGTTGGCACACCTTCTTGTAGGCTGTTCTGTTATTGCTTTGCCAGAATTCATGTATTTATTGATTAAATCCATTAGCTGAAATAACCTTTAAATATCTACCTACAAGGTGTTTTCAGCAGAAATTGTGCTTCCTGCGTGGCTTATATCTCAAAGGCTCAGCACTTTGTCTGATTGGCTACTGTGCTAATCATAGACTTGTCTGATTGGCAGGGAACCCATGTCTGGAGGGCCAGGATGTGTTTTCCACGGTTAGAGAGAACAGCATGATGGGAGAACTTATCATTGAGCTTAACACAGAGCTGACAGCCAATGATGTTGTCTGGAGCCTAACTGGGGAGGATGCTGATTGGTTCTTCCTGGAAGGGCGGAGCATCAGACTCAAGGCCCCATTGGACAGAGTTCTGGACCGGGAGGTAATCTTAAAAATGTTATTGCAACTTTGTCACAATGATGACAGGATTTGGTCTTGGTTTGGTACATGACTCAAACAACAACACACAGCAGAGTCATATGCATATTCAGGTTGACCTTTATTATCATGAATCCTGCACTGGAGGTAGAACTGAGCGATTTCTGCAAGATGGACCAGCTTCAAAGTCAAAATTGGCTAAATTGTTAACATTTATGAAAACAAAAAGTAGCTTTTTGGTCTTAATTTAAGGTTAGGGTTAAGCATTAGGATTAGCAGTGTGGTTAAGGTTAGAGTTAAAATGAGCAGGACCAGATTAAGAAATCATAGGTGGTAGTTTCCATTCAAATCAGGACTGACAGCCATTGTTAGTGTACCCATGAGTGTACCTACGAGTGTAACAGTCATATTGCCAGGGTAATAGGGCCAAAAACCCTTCTATGGATGATATGTCTATTTGACCACAATGCAACAAACTGTATATCTGGCGTGCATGCTGCCCAAATTGCGGCCTTCCCGACTGTAGGCATACTGGTAACTGACAAAATAAAGGAAGCACTTGAGTAAATGAAGAATACGAAGATTACGTTATGGTGTGCGGTGCATTTTCCTTGCATGGTTTAGGTCCACTTGTAGAATCTATGTCAAGGATGATGATAAAACTTAATCCATGATAATTCATGATAAAACTTAATCCACAGTTCTTTTTTTTAGAAACTATTGATCCTCTGTGGCAAAATTATGCTGACTGGTGTATTTTGAACATTGAGAGCGGGCTCCTATGGTTGGATAAACCATTTATTTTCTTTTTTTTGACTCTGGGGCCCTCTACGACTTGGGCGCCTGTAAACCCCCGCATTAATCTTGCCCTGAAGATTTTATGACTTTGTGGCTGCTAGTGACCTCTCTGCAGAGCTCCCTCCAGGTCAAGATTCATGACAATAATTGCCAACTTGCTGTGCAGATATGAAGTGTGTGTGCGTGTGCGTGTGTGTGTATTTGTGTGTGTGTGTGTTTCAGGTGCAGGGCCCGGTCCTGATGGCAGCGTTGACCTGCTATGAGGAGGACATTGTGCAGGTAGAGACTATTAATTTCTGGAAATATATTTGTCCCGCACATTACTTTGAGAAGAGATCTGCTTTGCACTCTACTCAAACAATAGCATGGTATTATTTCATTGTAATAGCTACTGTAAATTGGACAGTGAAGTTAGAACAATAATTTAAGTTAACAAGAATTTAAGTTTTCTGCCAATATCAGATATGTCTATGTCCTGGGAAATGTTCTTGTTTCGTACAACCTCATGCTAATTGTATTAGCCTACGTCAACCATCCCGCAGGGACCCACCGATCCTGTAGAGGTCCTCTTCATCTACACTGATTGAAGTGGATTTAACAAGTGACACTCAATAACAGGTCATTGCCTTCACCTGGATACACCTGGTCAGTCTAGGTCATGTTTTGTACACTCAATGTACATACAGACACTGATGATGAACTGCAGAGCAAGTATGACCACACAGATTCCAATTATGTGTGTGTGTTACCTGTTTGTCCTTTCAAACAGCACCTCCACCTTTATGAGAGCCGTGTCCATTTCACCTGACTCCAAATCCACAGCCACTACCTGCAGGATATCATCGTCATCAACATCAGCTTCACCAATGCAGCTTGTCCATCCTCAATAGAGAGTAATTAGGTTGTTCTCTGGTACTACTCTTCTGTCAAATAAAGCCACTTCAAACGAGGTGTGTTCTGTGATGGCCGTAGCTGATTGGTCCTGGCAATCAGAAGCCCCTCCTTGTGATGTGGAACTGTGTGTAATTGGCCGAGGACCTCAGGGAGTAGTGCATATTGGGATTGATCCTACCGATTGAGAGAAGAGAGTTGAAGTTACAGAATATTACACTATGCATGTCTAGCTGTGTGTACTGTATGTGCGTGTGTGTGTGCGTGTGTGCATACATCAGAGAAGTCCCTGTCCTGTGTCTGTATCAGCAGCACAGTGTTGCCATAAGTGTTGACCAGTGAGGCAGGGCTGTCGCCCTCGATGACAAAGCCACGGTATTCAGCCCAACTGAACTGGGGAGGAAAGCGGTTGACAGCCACAGCACGGACCACCACCGTGGCAACTGAGTACTTCCTAGGATCATTCCTCTGGTACGCCTGAGGAGGGGGAGACATTTTCCATTATCAATGGTTTTGTTCAGTCTTCATACTCGTTTATAACACAGGGGACAGTTTATTAGGTAAACCCATCAAGTACCGGGTCGGACCCCTTTTACCTCCAGAACATCCTGAATTCTTCAGGGCATGGAAACGTTGCTCAATTGGAATCAAGGGACCTAACGTGTGCCAGGAAAACATTCCCACACCATTACACCACCGCCACCAGCCTGTCCGTTGACACCAGGCAGGATTGGGCCATGGACTCTGCCATAAGCATGACGCAACAGGAATCTGGATTCGTCGGACCAGGCAATGTTTTTCCACTCCTCAATTGTCCAGTGTTGGTAATTGCGTGCCTACTGGAGCGCTTCTTCCGGTATGGTCGGCAGCTGCAATAGCCCATCCGTGACAAGGACCAATGAGTTGTGCGTTCCAAGATGCCGTTCTGTTTTTCTGCGCTGTTATTTGCCTGTTTGTTGCCCACTTGTTAGCTTAAATGCTTCTTGCCATTCTCTTTCGACCTCTCATTAACGAGCTGTTTGCGCCCACAGGACTACCCCTAACTGGATACTGGATGTTTTTTGTTTGCCGCACAATTCTTGGTAAACCCTAGACACTGTCATGCGTGAAAAGCCCAGGAGGCCGGCCGTTTCTGAGATACTGATATCGGGACGCCTGGCACCGATGATCACACCACACTCAAAGTCGCTTAGGTCACTCGTTTTGCCCATTCTAATGTTTAATCAAACAGTAACTGAATACCTCGATGCCTGTCTGCCTGCTTTATATAGCAAGCCATAGCCACGTGACTCACTATCTGCAAACCATTTTTGTGAGCGGGGTGGTGTACCTTATAAACTGCCCACTGAGTGTAAGTCTGCATAAGTGTGTGTGTGTCTCACCATGACTTGGAGGTGTAGTGTGGGTGTCTGTAGTCTGTTCCTACTCCTCTTGTCAGACGCACCTCCCCTGTCAGCTCATCCATCACGAAATGCCCGCTATCAGCCCCTGATAACATGTAGCTATCTATGTTATCAGCTCCTAATATTATTCTGCATTTCATTGTAAAGCTAAACGACGTGTGTGTGTGTTACCTGACAGGATGCTGTAGCTGAGAGGTGTGCTGAGCCTCTGTCTCCATCCACAGCATTGATTGGCCCGGAGAGAGACGTCAAGAAGTCCTATAACAGAGACAACATTAACTCAATACATCAGTCCCTAACCGTCAACACGACACACTACCACCGACACCTACCACCCTAACACTGGTCACTAACCTGTTCGCCTTCTGTGATGTTAACCATGTAATGGGATTGGTGCAGACACGATTTGAATGGTCGTTGGAGAGGGGCGTGCACGGCAGGAATTGTGGTACTGGTCGTCTCTGTCCAAGATATTTACGGTCAGGATGGCACTGGTGTTGAACTTCTCTGCAGTGTTCATCTCCTACACATACATAAATACACACATACACACACAGACCGTATCAGACTGAAACAGACTTGGTGGTTAGGAACAGTTCCAGTCATGCAATCTGATGGTGTGCATTATTCACAAAATATATCACGCAGATTGTAGGCGCAGCCAAACTCTTTCTGTAGCAGTAGGTCGTTTTAGTATACCAAAGCGGATATGGTGATCTCCAGTTGTGTTTGGTCTCGTAGTCTAGAGGCTTGGCCAATATCACCTCTCCACTGTTAGGGAGATCCACTCTGAAGTAGGCAGCATCAGGCTGGAACAGAGACCACCCACAAATACTGTACACACTCATTTAAATACACAACATTATTGATGCAGTAAGGAGACCTGGTGTATTATCAATATATTTATTAATACTGTACGAGGTCTGGTCGATGGAGTACATAATGGCGTCGTCATCTGCATCTGTGGCCTGGACTGTAAACACCACTGTATTCACCTCAGCCAGCTAGACAGCACGCAATAGTCTGTTTCAGTGTGTGTGTGTGTGTGTGTGTGGTGTGTGTGTGTGTGTGTGTGTGTGTGTGTGTGTGTGTGTGTGTGTGTGTGTGTGTGTGTGTGTGTGTGTGTGTGGTTACATGTGTAGTTTACTTACCTCACTGATGCTGCGAGGCTGAATGGTGCTCTCCACAAACTCAGGAGTGTTATCATTCTCATTCAGAATCTCCACCATGATCCTGTACTCACTCTGAAACACACACAACACACACCACATTTAGAAGTTTTGGATCCATAATAAAATCACTGGGTACAAGGGA
>NC_036866.1:28547676-28689348 GCF_002910315.2 Salvelinus sp. IW2-2015
GTAGCCATGTTGATGTGTGTGTGTGTGTGTGTGTTTTCTCCCCAGGTGAGTCACAGTAGTCCCATGCCAGTTCTGGATGAGGTGAAATTAAAAAAAGAGGGTCTGAGCTGCTCCACCTCCAAGCTACTGGGCTGTCAGAGCATCTACAGTCCTGCAGACTCCAACTCTTCTCCACTCAATGCTTTACCTATAGCTATACCCTCAACGACCTACATCCAGCCTATACTACCCAGCACCACTCCTACAGATCCCAGTCATTGCCCTGCTTCACCCAACTCCTCCCATACACCTGCTACAACCACCACACCTGAACTACTCACAACATCCACTCAACCCTTGGACAACTCTAGCTTTAACACCCCCACACTCCCCACACCTACCCCAAATCAGATGGATGAACCTTTATCTACAGACAGATCTTCACATACACACCCCTTCCCTATTGCANCACACACACACACACACACACACTGAAACAGACTATTGCGTGCTGTCTAGCTGGCTGAGGTGAATACAGTGGTGTTTACAGTCCAGGCCACAGATGCAGATGACGACGCCATTATGTACTCCATCGACCAGACCTCGGTACAGTATTAATAACGTTTTATACAGAAATATACACCAGGTCTCCTTACTGCATCAATAATGTTGTGTATTTAAATGAGTGTGTACAGTATTTGTGGGTGGTCTCTGTTCCAGCCTGATGCTGCCTACTTCAGAGTGGATCTCCCTAACAGTGGAGAGGTGATATTGGCCAAGCCTCTAGACTACGAGACCAAAACACAACTGGAGATCACCATATCCGCTTTGGTATACTAAAACGACCTACTGCTACAGAAAGAGTTTGGCTGCGCCTACAATCTGCGTGATATATTTTGTGAATAATGCACACCAATCAGATTGCATGACTGGAACTGTTCCTAACCACCAACCAGTCTGTTTCAGTCTGATACGGTCTGTGTGTGTATGTGTGTATTTATGTATGTGTAGGAGATGAACACTGCAGAGAAGTTCAACACCAGTGCCATCCTGACCGTGAATATCTTGGACGGAGATGACCAGTACCCACAATTCCTGCCGTGCACGCCCCTCTCCAACGACCAATCAAATCGTGTCTGCACCAATCCCATCTACATGGTTAACATCACAGAAGGCGAACAGGTTAGTGACCAGTGTTAGGGTGGTAGGTGTCGGTGGTAGGTGTCGGTGGTTAGCGGTTAGGGACTGATGTATTGAGTTAATGTTGTCTCTGTTATAGGACATTCTTCTGGACTTCTCTCCCGGGCCAATCAATGCTGTGGATGGAGACAGAGGCCTCAGCACACCTCTCAGCTACAGCATCCTGTCAGGTAACACACACACACACGTCGTTTAGCTTTACAATGAAATGCAGAATAATATTAGGAGCTGATAACATAGATAGCTACATGTTATCAGGGGCTGATAGCGGGCATTTCGTGATGGATGAGCTGACAGGGGAGGTGCGTCTGACAAGAGGAGTAGAGAACAGACTACAGACACCCACACTACACCTCCAAGTCATGGTGAGACACACACACACTTATGCAGACTTACACTCAGTGGGCAGTTTATAAGGTACACCACCCCGCTCACAAAAATGGTTTGCAGATAGTGAGTCACGTGGCTATGGCTTGCTATATAAAGCAGGCAGACAGGCATCGAGGTATTCAGTTACTGTTTGATTAAACATTAGAATGGGCAAAACGAGTGACCTAAGCGACTTTGAGTGTGGTGTGATCATCGGTGCCAGGCGTCCCGATATCAGTATCTCAGAAACGGCCGGCCTCCTGGGCTTTTCACGCATGACAGTGTCTAGGGTTTACCAAGAATTGTGCGGCAAACAAAAAACATCCAGTATCCAGTTAGGGGTAGTCCTGTGGGCGCAAACAGCTCGTTAATGAGAGGTCGAAAGAGAATGGCAAGAAGCATTTAAGCTAACAAGTGGGCAACAAACAGGCAAATAACAGCGCAGAAAAACAGAACGGCATCTTGGAACGCACAACTCATTGGTCCTTGTCACGGATGGGCTATTGCAGCTGCCGACCATACCGGAAGAAGCGGCTCCAGTAGGCACGCAATTACCAACACTGGACAATTGAGGAGTGGAAAAACATTGCCTGGTCCGACGAATCCAGATTCCTGTTGCGTCATGCTTATGGCAGAGTCCATGGCCCAATCCTGCCTGGTGTCAACGGTACAGGCTGGTGGCGGTGGTGTAATGGTGTGGGGAATGTTTTCCTGGCACACGTTAGGTCCCTTGATTCCAATTGAGCAACGTTTCCATGCCCTGAAGAATTCAGGATGTTCTGGAGGTAAAAGGGGGTCCGACCCGGTACTTGATGGGTTTACCTAATAAACTGTCCCCTGTGTGTATAAACGAGTATGAAGACTGAACAAAACCATTGATAATGGAAAAATGTCTCCCCCTCCTCAGGCGTACCAGAGGAATGATCCTAGGAAGTACTCAGTTGCCACGGTGGTGGTCCGTGCTGTGGCTGTCAACCGCTTTCCTCCCCAGTTCAGTTGGGCTGAATACCGTGGCTTTGTCATCGAGGGCGACAGCCCTGCCTCACTGGTCAACACTTATGGCAACACTGTGCTGCTGATACAGACACAGGACAGGGACTTCTCTGATGTATGCACACACGCACACACACACGCACATACAGTACACACAGCTAGACATGCATAGTGTAATATTCTGTAACTTCAACTCTCTTCTCTCAATCGGTAGGGCATCAATCCCAATATGCACTACTCCCTGAGGTCCTCGGCCAATTACACACAGTTCTACCACATCACACAGGAGGGGCTTCTGATTGCCAGGACCAATCAGCTACGGCCATCACAGACACACAGTCTGAAGGTGYGCTTTATTTGGACAGAAGAGTAGTACCAGAGAACAACCTAATTACTCTCTATTGAGGATGGACAAGCTGCATTGGTGAAGCTGATGTTGATGACGATGATATCCTGCAGGTAGTGGCTGTGGATTTGGAGTCAGGTGAAATGGACACGGCTCTCATAAAGGTGGAGGTGCTGTTTGAAGGACAAACAGGTAACACACACACATAATTGGAATCTGTGTGGTCATACTTGCTCTGCAGTTCATCATCAGTGTCTGTATGTACATTGAGTGTACAAAACATGACCTAGACTGACCAGGTGTATCCAGGTGAAGGCAATGACCTGTTATTGATGTCACTTGTTAAATCCACTTCAATCAGTGTAGATGAAGAGGACCTCTACAGGATCGGTGGGTCCCCTGCGGGATGGTTGACGTAGGCTAATACAATTAGCATGAGGTTGTACGAAACAAGAACATTTCCCAGGACATAGACATATCTGATATTGGCAGAAAACTTAAATTCTTGTTAACTTAAATTATTGTTCTAACTTCACTGTCCAATTTACAGTAGCTATTACAATGAAATAATACCATGCTATTGTTTGAGTAGAGTGCACAGTTATGAACTTGAAAATGTATTAGTAAACCAATTAGGCACATTTGGGCAGTCTTGATACAACATTTGAACAGAAATGCAATGATTCATTGGATCAGTCTAAAACTTTGCTCATACACTGCTGCCATCTAGTGGCCAAAATCTAAATTGTGCCTGGGCTGGAATAATACATTATGGCCTTTCTCTTCCATTTCAAAGATAATGGTACAAAAAAATACAAAAAAAATCATGTTTTTTCTTTGTATTATCTTTAACCAGAACTAATGTGTTATATTCTCCAACATTCATTTCACATTTCCACAACCTTCAAAGTGTTTCCTTTGAAATGGTATCAAGAATATGCATATCCTTGCTTCAGGTCCTGAGCTACAGGCAGTTCGATTCCGGTATGTAATTTTAGGCGAAAATTTAAATAAAGGGTTCGATCCTGATTTTTAAGCCTTTAGACAATTGAGACATGGATTGTGTATGTGTGCCATTCTGAGGGTGAACTGACAAGACAAAATATTTCAGTGCTTTTGAACGGGGTATGGTATTAGGTGCCAGGCGCACCAGTTTGAGTGTGTCAAGAACTGCAGCTCTGCTAGGTTTTTCACGCTCAACAGTTTCCTGTGTGTATCAACAATGGTCCACCACCCAAAGGACATCCAGCCAACTTGACACAACTGTGGGAAGCATTGGAGTCAACATGGGCCAGCATCCCTGTGGAACACTTTCAACACCTTGTAGTCCATGCCCCGACGAATTGAGTCTGTTCTGAAGGAAAAAGGGGGTGCAACTCAATATTAGTAATGTGTTCTAATGTTTTGTACGTTCAGTGTATGATTAACAGAGTAGCAGCAGCGTATATGATGACTGTATGTGAGTGGGTGTGCCTTTGTCTAGAGTCAGTATAAATGGTGTTCCTATGTTTTTTTGCCACTTAGTGGGTGTGTGTGTGTGTGTGTGTGGTGTGTGTGTGTGTGTGTGTGTGTGTGGTGTGTGTGTGTGGTGTGTGTGTGTGTGTGTGTGTGTGTGTGTGTGTGTGGTGTGTGTGTGTGTTGTGTGTGTGTGTGTGTGTGTGTGTGTGTGTGTGTGTGGTGTGTGTTGTGTGTGTGTGTGTGTGTGTGTGTGTGTGTGTGTGTGTGTGTGTGTGTGTGTGTGTGTGTGTGGTGCAGTCCCTCAGGACCAATTGGGGGATGGGCTTCTTCCTGGTAGCTGTGCAGTGGGCAAGGCTATGGGTATGGTCATCCTGGGGCTAACTCTGTTAGGCTGCGCTCTGTATGCACTGCAGCATGTACTCCAGACATACAGAGGACTGAAGGACCCAGAGGACAGGGGCTGTATAGCCCAGGGAAGCACCCAACGTGGTGGATACACTGACACCTCACCCTGACCCTACCTTTTAACTTTATAGCTCTAACATTTACACATTCTGGTCCTGTGCTCTGACCCGTGGTGTCTCTCTGTCTCCTCTCCCTTCTCCCCTGCTGTTTAGAGATTACAATGCTTCCAACTGGTGAGTCTTCCTCCTCTCAGCCCTTTGTGTATGTGTGTGTGTGTGTGTGTGTGTGTGTGTGTGTGTGTGTGTGTGTGTGTGTGTGTGTGTGTGTGTGTGTGTGTGTGTTGTGTGGTGTGTGTGTGTGTGTGTTGTGTGTGTGTGGTGTGTGTGTGGTGTCATACAGGGCATTGTTAGCCATGTTGATGTGTGTGTGTGTGTGTGTGTTTTCTCCCCAGGTGAGTCACAGTAGTCCCATGCCAGTTCTGGATGAGGTGAAATTAAAAAAGAGGGTCTGAGCTGCTCCACCTCCAAGCTACTGGGCTGTCAGAGCATCTACAGTCCTGCAGACTCCAACTCTTCTCCACTACAATGCTTTACCTATAGTATACCCTCAACGACCTACATCCAGCCTATACCTACCCAAGCCACTCCTACAGATCCCAGTCATTGCCCTGCTTCACCCAACTCCTCCATACACCTGCTACAACCACCACACCTGAACTACTCACAACATCCACTCAACCCTTGGACAACTCTAGCTTTAACCCCACACTCCCCACACCTACCCAAATCAGATGGATGAACCTTTATCTACAGACAGATCTTCACATACACACCCCTTCCTATTGCAGAAGAGTAGGTACACCCACTCAGGTAGAAGAGACTCCTAAAGACACCCACCCGCCTACCTCACCTACCCAACAGCAACAGCAGGTACACACACTTTACCTCATCCTATTCTATAAACTCACCCTCACGCCACCCCACCTCAACCTCAATGACCACACCTCTCCTCTTTCACCTACTGCAGCCCCAATACACACTCCAGAGTGTACGGGATACTCACACACCTTTACTTACTCCACCCTGTCCAGAGCAGGACAGCGTTGGACACCCCACCTAAACCACTACAGGGCGGCTCACATCCTGTACTGACCACATCCACCCCAGAGCAGGTAGGACCACCAGGGTACCCTGAGGAGTGCAAACCCTCCACACACAGCCCTGAGACAGCCTCCATCGGTGATGATGACTGCTTCCTGGGGGATGAAGAGGCCATCAGGACCAGTGATGATGAGGATGAAGAGCTGGTGAGACTCTGTTTTCGCATACAGCCCACATTCCTGATAACAGACTATGACAATGACATCACTACTGAGATCCCCCCCAGCAGTGGAGAGGAGGAGGGGACTGAGAATGGCGAAGCAGTGGAGAGAGAGATGGAATGGATGGAGGGAGACAAGGGAGGGGTCGAGAGAGACAGTGATTATATGGAAGGAAAGGGGGGTCATTTGGAGAGCCAAGCTGAGAGCTTGAAACAGGGAGTCAATCATCTCAACCCTGTAATACCGAGCAGGAAGTATCAGTGGGCCAATCAAAGGAGAGATAGGCAGTAACCCAGCAACACTCTCTAACTATATCTTTGATGAGTTGCTGAGGCCAAAGATGTCGGAACGCTCTGAAACACGCCCACATAAGCACACACAGAAACACACATGACATCAGAACATCCTAGACTTGCCTCAACCAAGTGTAAATGAAACACAACACAACAGGCCATGTGTCTGAGATATAGGATACACTTCACTTGTAACATAGGCCTATGACTTGAGTCTGTTGTGTTGCTGTGTTGTTGTTCTTATTGTGTTGAATGGACTCCTGCACACTGTGTGTAGGCCTACTTACAAATAAATATGTATCGTGCATCTGTTTATTGTCAACCCCTATAACCATTCTTATTTAGTTTGAAATAAAACACAACTGTGATCCTTGATGAAAAAAACAGCACAGACCAGCATACATTTCAAGCTGTTCCATGCTGGTCCATGCTGGTCTATGCTGGTCAGTGCTTGTTGGATGTTGGTCAAGCTGGTATGACCAGCATGATCCAGCTGGTCAAGCTGGTCTGACCTGGTTGGTCTGGTCTAGTTGGTTCAGCTGGGCAACCAGCCTTCGTTGTGTTTTCGCTGGTGACGAGCCTTTGTTGTGTTTTCACTGGTGACCAGCCCTTGTTGTGTATTCGATGGCAGACCAGCCTTTGTTGTATATTCGCTGGTGACCAGATTTTGTTGTGTTTTTTTTGCTGGTGACCAGGCATCACTGTGTATTGGACACTGGTGACAAGCATAAACTAAAGAAAAACCAGCATCAAGTCACATTATGATGGTTTACAAAGGGATGTTTAATTCCTATTGGAATCCATCCAGAGTGGATTCCCACAATCCCACAATGAGAATGACTACAAGGGTTAGCAAGATGAACAAATCAGACCACACTCTTAGAAAAGAAGGTGCTATCTAGAACCTTAAAGGTTTCGTTGGCTGTCCCCATAGGAGAACCCTTTAAAGAACCCTTTTGCGTTGCATGTAGAACCCTTTCTACAGAGGGTTCTACATGGAACCAAAAAGGGTTCTATCTGGAACCCAAAAGGGTTATCCTATGAGGACAGCCAAATAACCTTTTGGAACCTTTTTTTCTAAGAGAGTACCTAAACCAGGGGTTCTCAAACTTTAGCAAAATCATCAGGGACCCCCTCATAATCTGAACACAACTCGAGTTAGATAAAAATAGCATACATGGCTGGACGGACTGATTTTGCTCCAGTACTGCTCTGGGCTTGCTCTGCCCAGCATTTTTCATTTCCTTCATCACTGTTATTTTAATTGGGCCTATTCTGTTGTACTTATTTAACCTACCCCACCACTAATGCACAGAGATGTTGATAGTCGATCAAGAAATAGGTCACAGCCTGCAGAAGCCCCAGCGACGTTTGATTTCTATATAGGCTATTGTTAAAGAAAAGAGGAGTCTATCAACTGTAAAATGTGAGCACAACAGAGACAGTTACAACTGAAGAATCTGTTTGTATCAACTAGCCAATTCTGGGCCCTCAGAGTGTCTTGTGCCAGTAAGCTTGGGACAGACAGCTGTTTTTTAGGACATTTCCACTGGATATATGGGATCATCAGATCATGATATTTTGTTCTTTCTCACTGAGGTTTGGTGATTATCGAGGCCATGAGTGTTGGAAAGATTTTTCAAATACTGAGTAACTATCATTCGCAATAGCTTCATTGACTTGTGTGAGGCTTATTAGTGGTGTATGTGGTGAGTTAAGACAATCAGACATTGCCAAATGGGTACTTTAGTACATATGCATAGATTCTGGAGAGAGACGCACCATGTCTTTGCCACGCACCCCTCCCCTGCTTCTTGATGCAACATTTGAAATTGTACGCAAGACACATTATCTAAACACATACAGTCCATTCGGAAAGTATTCAGACCCCTTGACTTTTTCCACATTTTGTTATGTTACAGCCTCAGGCTAAAATGTATTATATTTTTTTCCTAATCAATCTACACACAATACCCCATAATGACAAATTGAAAACAAGTTTCTAGAAATGTTTAAAAAATGTATTAAAAATAAAAAACAGAAATACCTTATTTACATAAGTATTCAGACCCTTAGCTATGAGACTCAAAATTGAGATCAGGTGCATCCTTAACACCCCCACACTCCCCACACCTACCCCAAATCAGATGGATGAACCTTTATCTACAGACAGATCTTCACATACACACCCCTTCCCTATTGCAGAAGAGGTAGGTACACCCACTCAGGTAGAAGAGACTCCTAAAGACACCCACCCGCCTACCTCACCTACCCAACAGCAACAGCAGGTACACACACCTTTACCTCATCCTATTCCTATCAACTCACCCCCTCACGCCACCCCACCTCAAACCTCAATGACCACACCTCTCCCTCTTTCACCTACTGCAGACCCAATACACACTCCAGAGTGTACAGGAGATACTCACACACCTTTACTTACTCCACCCTGTCCAGAGCAGGACAGCGTTGGGACACCCCCACCTAAACCCACTACAGGGCAGGCACACATACCTGTACTGACCACATCCACCCCAGAGCAGGTAGGACCACCAGGGTACCCTGAGGAGTGCAAACCCTCCACACACAGCCCTGAGACAGCCTCCATATTAAAAATAAAAAACAGAAATACCTTATTTACATAAGTATTCAGACCCTTAGCTATGAGACTCAAAATTGAGATCAGGTGCATCCTGTTTCCATTAATCATACTTCAGGTTTTTCTACAACTTGATTGGAGTCCACTCCTCAGTAAAAGGTACATGCCAGCCCGCTTGGAGTTTGCCAAAAGGCACCTAAAGAACTCTCAGACCATGAGAAAGATTCTCTAGTCTGATGAAACCAAGATTGAACTCTTTGGCCTGAATGCTAAGCGTCATGTCTGGAGGAAACCTGGCACCATCCCTACGGTGAAGCATAGTGGTGGCAGCATCATGCTGTGGGGATGTTTTTCAACAGCAGGGACTGGTAGACTAGTCAGGATCGAGGAAAAGATCAACGGAGCAAAGTATAGAGTGATTCTTGATGAAAACCTGCTCCAGAGCGCTCAGGCCCTCCGACTGGGGCGTAGGTTCACCTTCCAACAGGATAACGACCCTAAGCACACAGCCAAGACAACGCAGGACTAGCTTCGGGACAAGTTTCTGAATGTCCTTGAGTTGCCCAGCCAGAGCCCGGACTTAAACCCGATTGAACATCTCTGGAGAGACTTGAAAATAGCTGTGCAGTGACGCTCCCCATCCAACCTGACTGAGCTTAAGAGGATCTGCAGAGAAGAATGGGAGAAACTCCCCAAATACAGGTGTGCCACGCTTGTAGATTCATACCCAAGAAGACTCAATGCTGTAATCACTGCCAAAGGTGGTACAACAAAGTACTTAAAAATCCTACAAATATTTTACCTTGATTTAACTAGGCAAGTCAGTTAAGAACAAATTCTCATTTACAATGACGGCCTACCAAAAGGTAAAAGGCCTACCGCAGGGACAGGGGCTGGGATTAAAAACAAAAATACATTTAATAAAAATATAGGACAAAACACACATCACGACAAGAGAGACAACACCACACTACATAAAGAGAGATCTAAGACAATAACATAGCATGACAGCAACACATGACAACACAGCATGGTAGCAACACAACATGACAACAACATGGGAGCAACACAACATGGCAGGAGCACAACATGGTAGTAGCACAAAACAGGGTACAAACATTATTGGGCACAGACAACAGCACAAAGGGCAAGAAGGTAGAGACAACAATACATCATGCAAAGCAGCCACAACTGTCAGTAAGAGTGTCCATGATTGAGTCTTTGAATGAAGAGATTGAGATAAAATGTATATTTATATTTTTTCTTCTAAACTTTGGGCAAAAATGTAATGGGGTTTTCAAGCAGGTAAATGCTGCCAGTAGATGCCAATGTTTCAAATAGGCCTAGCTGGTGCATCACTATCACTAGCTATCACTAGCTAACAAGGATGAAATCCGAGCACGAGCACGGAGCGTGACTGGGCCAAGCTAGAGGAGCTTGTGAATTTGCTGGAGCCGTTCGCAATCCACTTACTGACCAGTAACATGGCCAAGCTAGAGCAGCTTGTGAAGTTGTTGGAACRGTTCACAATACACACTGACCAACTTCAAACTGACAGCAAGTCACTGTCTGATGTGGTGTTGTGCTTTTTCAACCTTGAGGCACAATTGCAGTCAAAACAGTTGGCACAGGCCTTCCTGAATTCAATGAGAGAGCGCTTCGCATGCATACTGAATCCTCTGGCATCCAACTTCAATCCAAGCCCTGCAGCAGCTTGCCTGATGGGCCCAAGTGTGTCTCTGGCACTTCGCTTAACAGAGATGGAGCCACTGATGAGGGAAGCAGAGTCTTTTGTACTTCAGCAAATAAGAGAGTACAGCCGTGGAGCTGCAGGACCCCAGAAAGATGCCAGCACGTTGAATCAGATATATGGAATGGGTTACAAGGTTAAGATTAGTATGCAATATACTTTTAATTCACAGCAGACAGCATCTCATTGTGTAGAGACCAGGGTCTGTCCCTGGAGTCATCTCTTCCTGGTACCTTATAGAACAGAAACATTAACTTATGCTCTGGAACGCGGTATCACCAAAATACATCGTAAATCTTCCAGAGGCCCATCCTCAGTACAACACACACAGATGAGCATTCTAGCAACCCCTTATTCAGTTGAATAAAACAACCATTTGATGCAATAACAGTATGTATGTTTTTAAAACCTAATCCTGTAATTTCTGTTCTGACAAGATAAACCAGAAAATCTTGTTTGGTTGAACAGAAACACACACACCACACACAGGCTGGAGTGAAATTATAGATTTGTGAAGAAGTGTTGTATTGCTTATGTTTTTGCTGTTGTTGCAGCTATTTCTATTAACCATATTTGACGGGGTTAGTCAGCGATACATGTTTAATATTACATGAACAAAACATGTCAAATTTTACTTTAGCAGAATATTTTTTAATACCTCACAAATGATCGAAATGACTGGCCACTTTGACACTGACAAACTGAGAATCTGAGATCAATTCATCAATAGCCTAGACCTACAGTAGGTGTGTGGAGACACATATTGTACAATATGAGGAGGAAATTATTGTCCTAAAAAAGCTTTCCAGTTTCACTGATTCACCCAATGATGCTCAACTCACTCACTGGTGATGGCAGATGTGCTCGTGCCAAAAGCTTATCTCTCTCGTTTTACTTCCTAAAACAATTAGCTGTGCTTAATTTGAGCCGGATCCTGAGGGAACAGTATCCGGCACCTCTCAGTTTTGGACTGTTTCATTCAGGAACCCATTTGCCAGGTACATCTTTAGGCACGAAAAATACTTTTCACTGTTTGCAATGTAAAAATTAAAGCAAAAGCTATCAGAATTGGGCTAATTCAAGTTAACTCCTCTGTCATTCTCCTAATTGATTTGTGTTGGGCTGGCCCGGGTTCATGATTTGCGCAACATTGTAGCCTATATACAGTAGACCAACGCGTGSCCCTTGTTGTGGTGAAAGAGAGAAGCACACAGAACTAGAATGACATTCACTTTCTATGATCTTTCTCCCTCTCTTTACTCTGGTAGATCTCTCCAGCATTGCACTTCATCATTTATTTAGTTATAGAATCATCGCCGGGCGAAGGGTTCTTTCTGGAGGTGCCGCAGCAGAAACACTAAAACATTGAAATACATTTGCCAAAGTTATAAAATTACAATGGTCTGTTCAGAAAGAAATGAAATCATTAAGAGTACTAGCCCCATCTGTTTAGCAAAAAAATAAGTTTAAAAAAAGTAAAAATCATTGAGTTAATAAAGCCGCATACAAACATGGTATCTTTTTTTGCTTTCTTGAGTGAGGCAGCTCCAAAATGCAGGTGTTTCAGCCTAGCCCAGTGCTTTCTGTAGTGGTGGGTCAGCCGGCGTAAAACACAGAGCGTAGGGTTTTTTAATGTTCTCTAGTTTTTCTGTCACTCATGGGAAAACCACATCACCGCACAATCTACATGGAGAGTTCAAAAATGCCACCATAGATTTACATTAGACGTGCCCATCTAAGAAGGCTCAAGGTCAGTGGCTAAAGATAAAATTYTCAAATTACGTTATATCTACTGTAGCTTTGATTGGACTGATCATATCGACATCATACTAAGCTAGACAAGCAGTCATCATCATGAATGAAGTCGACAATCTACTGGCAAATCCTTTTCAATCCTTGTCATATGAAGAGAAATTATGAAGAGAAATTATAGATAAAACGTGTCGGTGCTCATCGGCCATTGGACATAAAAATTACACAACAAGTTGAAAATTGCAAATTCAACAATGAGTGGTTTGGAAGGAATCAGTGGCTAACTGCAAGTGTTGCAAAGCAATCACTAGCCTGCTATTCAGTGGAGATGGTGTATTCGAAGTCTGGGTTTAAGGGTCTCTTTTCCAAGCTTTTCAAGGATAAACACTCACGTGCAACACCATGGGCCAGAAAAGGTTGAATAAATTGGCCATGCTGTCAATCCAGCATGACTTCTGCCGTATTTAAAGCAACTGGAAACTCAGAACTGGGAAATCTCCGACTTCAGTGAGTTCAAGACAACTGGGAACTTCGGGAAAAAAACTGTTCAAATCAAACCAAATAAAACGGTATTTGCCACATGCGCCAAATACAACAAGTGTAGACTTTACCGTGAAATGATTACTTAGTTTAGTTTTAGTTTATTAATTCAAACATTTAAAAAAACAAGCACACAAAACTTAAAAGCCATACATGCACAATAATAAAATCACTGAGGATAACACACAATAAAGTCTGGAACTTATTTCCATCTTGTCCTCTTGAGACAAGATTGTTAGACAAGATCCAACACAGTATGGTAGTGAAATAATAAAACAAAAACATAGAAGAAGAACATCTATCTCATCATTCCAGTTACATCATAGGGGTTATTCATATGGGCACAGAGGACATCAAACGTATTTTTACTTTATTTTTAAAGCTGTCCAGAGAGGACGTTGTTTTTATAGGCAGAGGCAACTCATTCCATTCTGAGGCCCCCGTTGTAACGGCAGTCTAAGTCGTCCTCCTCCTCAGACGAGGAGAGGCGAGAAGGATCTGAGGACCAATGTGCAGCGTGGTAATTTTCCATGATTTAATAAACACAAAACAAGACACTATACAAAATGACAAAACAAACTAACCGTCACAGTCCCGCGTGGCACCAACACTGACACAGGAAACAATCACCCACAAAATCCCAACACAAAACAAGCCACCTATATATGATTCTCAATCAGGGACAACGATTGACAGCTGCCTCTGATTGAGAACCATATTAGGCTGGACACAGAAACAGACAAACTAGACACACAACATAGAATTCCCACCCAGCTCACGTCCTGACCAACACTAAACAAGCAAAACACATAAGAACTCTGGTCAGGACGTGACACCCGTATACAAGAAAGTACCTTTCCCAGCATTACTTCTGAACCTGTTGTTAGTGGAATTAAATTATTCCTCTAATATACTCATTAATTAAATTCAATCTGTCTATTTATAAGAATTTGTAAGATAATTATTAACATAAAATAGACAGGATACAGTCTTATTAAAATTAGATAATAGAATTTATTCTCGGAGCACGCTCCCATTTGATCATAAACAACAGGTTTATACACAAGATATGACTTCATAGGTTACAGAATAAGTCTCGTTGTCCTGACAAATAGAAAACAGGTTCAAAAGTTCATTCCAACTTCACAGCGCACACACATGACACACAATATAATCTATTATCCTGAAGGCTCACTATAATTTATTACCACTTTAGCAGACAACTCAAGATAATGGAAGACCTAAAAAGTTACCCACAGCCTTATCTAAACATCTCAGGGCTAAGTTGGGTCAGTTCAACCATAGTTTAACGACCCTTTCTGCTTATTTTATAACCCACAACACAAATCTCTTTTCACCAGGCGTGCAGAGTTCATTTAGTTATAGTTTTATCTAAAGCTAGAATTTGTTTTAACTATTTATTAACAAAATTCCTAACACCTGTATAAGCACACATCAGCAACACCTGATCTGGTGCTGTGATTGTGTGCATCCCTAACACGAGGAAAGTAATCACTTAGATATCTGAGCGCAGGACCATAAATACTCCTGCAAACCGAACCTAGTCTAATCTGGGACACCCTAGCCTCAACAAGCAGCCAGTTTAGTTCCTGAAAGCAGCTCCTGCCTATGTGAGTATGTGGACTCACCTTCAATACTACCCTGATAAACTTATTCTGGGCTATCTGGAGCTTACCCTTCATAAGTTTAGATAAGCCCCAAAACCAGGAAGTACTAGCATAGTCAAAATGGCATTGAATGAGGGCAGTAGCTAGCACTTTCATGGCGTCCTTATCAAGCAGCTTGGACTTTCTAGCCAAACACTTAGTCCTGGCATTAACCTTCCCTAGCACCTTATTGGCCATGCTCACACCTCCCAAGCTTCCATCAAGGATACATCCCAAGTAGCTAACAGAGGTTTTAGTAGTCAGCACCTCAACCCCTAACTCCACTCTGATTTCAGACGACCTACACAATTTTGGTCTGGATCCAAAAATAATTGCTTCAGTTTTCCCTAAGTGCAGAGATAGCTTATTAACTCCAAGCCATTTGCTAATGTTAGTAAGCTCTGTGCTAAGTATGCTCTCCAACATAGTTTTACTTTTGTGAGACACCAGAAGTGTAGAGTCATCCGCATAAATAAAAAGACGGCAAGAACAAGCATCTTTCATATCATTAATATACAATAAAAACAGCAGAGGCCCAAGCACGCTCCCCTGCGGAACGCCACAACTCGTTGGTTTTGCCTGAGACAGTGAGCCATTAACCTCTACTACTTCCTCCCTTCCTGATAAATAGGACTTTACCCAGCCTAGAGGGATACTGCTTAACTTCTTGCCGCACGGATCCCTTTAGCGGGATCATTTTCGTAAACAACCGTTGAATTGCAGAGCGCCAAATAAAAAAATAAAAAAAWAWATATTTATAATCATGAAATCACAAGTGAAATATACCAAAACACAGCTTAGCTTGTTGTTAATCTGCCTATCGTGTCAGATTTTTTAAATATGCTTTACAGCGAAAGCAATCCAAGCGTTTGTGAGTTTATCAATCACTAGACAAAACAGTAAGAACAGCTAGCCTCAAATTAGCTTGGTCACGAAAGTCAGAAAAGCAATACAATTAATCGCTTACCTTTGATAATCTTCGGATGTTTGCACTCACGAGACTCCCAGTTACACAATAAATGTTATTTTTTGTTCGATAAAGATTAGTTTTATAACCAAAAACCGCCATTTGGTTTGCGCGTTATGTTCAGAAAACAACAGGCTCGTTTCGGTCCTGAAAGGTAGACGAAAATTCCAAAAAGTATCCGTAATGTTCGTAGAAACATGTCAAATGTTTTTTATAATCAATCCTCAGGTTGTTTTTAACATACATAATCGATAATATTTCAACCGGACGGTAACCTATTCAATACTACAGAGAAAGAAAATGTCGAGCTACATCTCTCGCGAGCAGGAACTAATCATAGGACACCTGACGCGCTTTGAAAAATCTCGCCCATTTTTCAAAATAAAAGCTTGAAACTATGTCTAAAGCCTGGTCACAGCCTGAGGAAGCCATTGGAAAATGAATATGGTTGATACCCCTTTAAATTGAGGAGGGGCAGGCAACGGAACAGGGATTTTTCCAAATAAAAGGCACTTCCGGGTTGGATTTTCTCAGGTTTTTGCCTGCAAAATCAGTTCTGATATACTCACAGACAATATTTTGACAGTTTTGAAAACTTTAGAGTATTTTCTTTCCTAATCTGTCAATTATATGCATATTCTAGCATCTGGACCTGATAAATAGTCCGTTTACCTTGGGAACGTTATTTTTCCAAACATAAAAATTCTGACCCCTAGCTGAAAGAAGTTAACCCCAGTGCCTCCAGTTTGGAGATTATGAGACAGTGGTTAACTGTATCAAAGGCCTTCTGTAGGTCAAGCAGTACCATTCCACACAGATTTCCCTCATCAATCTCTTTCCTGATGAAGTCAGTCAAGTAAAGTAYACATGAATCAGTGGAGTATGTTTTTCTAAAACCCGACTGAAAATCATACATTAGACCCTGTTTGTTAACATATTCATACATTTGCTCATGTACAATTCTCTCCGGGATCTTTGATGTTACACAGAGAATAGATACAGGCCTATAATTCCCAGGGTCAGACTTTATCCCCTTCTTATACAGAGGTATAACTTTAGCTTGTTTCATGTCCCTGGGAAAGGTGCCTTGTTCAAGAGAGAGATTAACAATATGCGTAATACAAGGGCCAATTTGCTCAGCAGAATCTATTAGAAACCTTGCAGGAATATTATCCAGGCCTGTGGCTTTGGAGCATTTAAGCTKTGTCAGCATACTGACTATTTTGGCTGTTGCTACCTTTGCAAAAGAAAAAGAGTTTGGCTGAACCCCAAACTCTACATAATACTTCTTGACTTGGTTGCTTCCATACAAACCAGAATTGGTGGGCAYCTTGCTAACCAGCTTGCTGGCAACAGAAGTAAAAAATGTGTTGAATTCATTGGCAACCTCTGCTTTTTCATATACCATCTCCCCTTTGATGTTCAGTCCAATACTGTTTAGTTTGTTTTTGGTAGTACTACTACAGCCTAGTTCCTTAAATGATTTCCAAAGCTTTTTAGGGTCATTTTTGTTTTCAATTATTTTCTCAGCAAAGTAACCCTTCTTAGCTTCATCCATCCTGCTCTGTGTTTCATTTATGTGATGTTTATATAGGACAAAATCATGCCGCTCTTGAGAGTTCTTAAATTTCTTAAAAGCCTTATTCCTTGCTTGGATAGATTCTAGAATCTCATGATTAAACCAAGGGCTAGATCTCTGCTTTACCCTGACCCGTCTAATGATGATCTTCATCAGAATGCACCCCCAGGAATCCCAGTTCGACAATAAATGACAGATTTGTTCCATAAAGTCCAGCATTTATGTCCAAATAGCCACTTGTTGTTAGCGTGTTCAGCCCAGTAAACCATCTTCATGAGGCGCGAGCACTACGTCCTGACAAAAACACGAAAAGTTCCGTTACAGGTCGTAGAAACATGTCAAACGATGTATGGAATCAATCTTTAGAATGTTTTTAACATAAAACTTCAATAATGTTCCAACCGGAGAATTCCATTGTCTGTAGKAAAGCACTGGAATGAGCGCTAACTCTGTCGGGACTGCGCGTCACAAGCCTGAGACACTCTGCCAGACACCTGACTCATTCAGCTCCCATTCCCCCCTCCTTTATAACAGGAGCCTGAAACAAGTTTCTAAAGACGGTTGACATCTAGTGGAAGCCTTAGGAAGTGCAACTTSACCCCATAGACACTGTGTATTCGYTAGYCCAAGCTTTGAAAAACTACAAACCTCAGATTTCCCACTTCCTGGTTGGATTTTTCTCAGGTTTTTGCCTGCCATATGAGTTCTGTTATACTCACAGACATCATTCAAACAGTTTTAGAAACTTCAGAGTGTTTTTTATCCAATACTACTAATAATATGCATATACTGTATTAGCATCTGGGACAGAGTAGCAGGCCGTTTATTTCATCCAAAAGTGAAAATGCTGCCCTCTATCCCAAACAGATACCACATTGCTTCTCTTTACAACAGTATGGCATAAAAATTTACCAGGGAAATAACGTCCTCCATTCGCTATTTAAGTGCATAGATTACYTATATTTTTTCTCCCTGCCAATGTTTGATACAGGTCCATGATAATGGTCCATTCTAAATCAAAACAAACGTTACACATATATTATTTAGTATATGTAAAGACAAGATTAAATCAAGAATGGTCTGATGGGTGACAATATTAGCATATCACTTGTGAATGATATACTGTATTTGCTACCAGGGAAATTTAGGCATTATCAAGTGCTTGCCAAATTGTGAATGAGAGACTGATGAAGTTTCTATAGCCTGCGCGAAAAACAAAGCAGAGCTCATCCCTTTCATGGGACTTTTTTCAAATCATCATTAGAGTCGCATCATGCAGCCTTAGAATGTATTACAAATCAAAACATATAGCCCAACGTTTGTATCACAACTAAAGTGGCCAAATAACTTCTTAAAATTAAGCACATTAATCCGCTTTACAACATGTGTAGAGCCTAACTGGCATACATATGCAGCACATGAGTTTCAAGTTCGGGGAAGATAATTTTCKCCATAAAAATGCACCTTTATAATAAAAGCATTACATGTATAATTGGATTTGTAGCCACTTTTGAGAATGGTGTTTTCCTGCTAATGCAAAATGTGCGCTTATAGCCTACTACAATGTACGTATTGCTGTGACTATAATGTGAAAAATTGCCTAATAGTTTATCAACATTTTAAGTGAAATGTTCTGATCTGTTGCGTCAGCCTCATTGCATTAAAAAACTGGCATCTTTAGATGCCAGTGGTTGTATAATTGCATCCCACAACTGTCCCAGACTATGTTTGGAATATTTATTTCTCGCACAGAATAGAATAGGTCAACTTTTTTACGGTTCTGACTTTGTGTACATGGAGAATACTCTAAGAACAGTGCATGTTCTGAATTCTGTTGCTGTACATTTCAAAAGTGCTGAACAAATAGCTATTGACTACGTCGGTCTTAGGTTGCTCATTATTGTCTAATGGATGGCCTCTTATCCGCTCTTCGTTCCCTTATGCCATAGTTTTTACATCTCAATTGTCAGTAGAAACCACATTTATATAAGCAAGTCAGCCATATCAGCTATGCTTTATTCTGCCTAAAATGACATACCTAAATCTAACTGCCTGTAGCTCAGGCGCTGAGGCAAGGATATGCATATTCTTGCTACCATTTGAAAGGAAACACTTTGAAGTTTGTGGAAATGTGAAAGGAATGTAGGAGAATATAACCCAATAGATCTGGTAAAAGATTATACAAAGAAAAAATAACCGTTCCTTTGTATTTTTTTGTACCATCATCTTTGAAATGCATGAGAAAGGCCATAATGTATTATTCCAGCCCAGGCGCAATTTAGATTTTGGCCACTAGATGGCAGCAGTGTATGTGCAAATGTTTAGACTGATCCAATGAACCATTGCATTTCTGTTCAACATTTTGTAAGACTGCCCAAATGTGCCTAATTGGTTTATTGTAAGCTCTCCTCAAATAATAGCATGGTATACTTTCACTGTAATAGCTACTGTAAATTGGACAGTGCAGTTAGATTAACAAGAATTTCAGCTTTCTGCCAATATCAGATATGTCTATGTCCTGGGAAATTGTCTTGTTACTTACAACCTCATGCTAATCGAATTAGCCTATGTTAGCTTAACCGTTCCGTGGAAGGGACACCGATCCCGAAGAAATGAAAAGGCAGTAAAAGAGTTTTCCCCACCAAGATGTACATGCTAAAATTGCCACTGACGAGGAGTATGCCTATAATTTAGCCACAGATTATCAATAGTTTCTTTTTTTTAATTGCCTAGCTGTGGATTGTGAGTAGCCCAATCACGAGGCATGGCGACAAGTCGAGAACGCGCGTTAAGTCTGTCAGTGAACAAACAGCATTCTGGCAAAACAGGCTTTTGCAATATTTCAAATACAATCGTAGGAAACTACAGGTTGGAAAGCAAATGGATCCTGCTGAAAAGAGAAGACTATTCTATCTGTAAGCTATCAACTTCCAAATAGGTTTATTGAGCGAACAGCATTGTTTTACCAAGAGAGAGAATAGCTTTTGGGATGAGTGCATCAGGGGGCACCAGTGAGTGAGCTGAGCATCATTGGGTGAGTCAGTGAAACAGTAAAAATATCTCATATTGTACATATTGTACAATATGCGTGTCTCCACACACCTACAGGATGTCTAGGCTATTGATATATTCTAGATAAGTTTGTTATTATTTATCTCAGATTGTCAGTTTGTCAGTGTCAAAGTAACCTGTCATTTCGATCATTTGAGAAGTATTAAAAAATATTCAGCTAAAGTCTCAAGTCATCTAAAATGATGTAGAATTGGATGAAATGCATTTATAAAGGCCACATTACCCCCGAACCCTACGGTACAAAAAATATTCCCCACGTGTGCAACTTCTGCAATCGCCTCTACTCTACTGATCTATACCGGTAAGCAAAAACAATGATAATACATGCAATGCTTTATTATTAAGGATATTTTTATCATGCGTTCTGCTACCTCAGAGCACCCTGGGTCACCCCCCTCTTGGGCTCACTTGAGGTGGCCATGATGGTATGAAGGCCAGATTGGGAAATTAGCCAGGACACCGGGGTTAACACCCCTGCTCTTATGATAAGTGGCATGGGATCTTTAGTGACCACAGAGAGTCAGGACACCTGTTTAACATCCCATCCGAAATACAGCACCCTACACAGGGAAATGTCCCCAATCACTGCCCTGGGGGATTGGGATATTTTTTTTAGACCTGAGGAAAAGGTGCCTCCTACTGGCCCTCCTTTTTAATTTAACTAGGCAAGTCAGTTAAGAACAAATTCTTATTGACAACAACAGCCTAGGAACAGTGGGTTAACTGCCTTGTTCAGTGGCAGAACGACAGATTTTTACCTTGTCAGCTCGGGGATTCGATCTAGTAACCTCTCGGTTTCTGGCCCAACACTCTAACTAGGCTACCTGCCGCCCCATAAACTAACAAGGACTAACCCTGCTTAGCTTCAGAAGCAAACCAGCAGTGGGCTGCAGTGTGGTATGCTGCTGGCATACCACACTGCATACCACCTGCGATTGTATTTGCAAAAACCTGTTCTGGCTAAACGCTGTTCGCTGACAGATTAGCCATCCATTCCCGACTGTAGGGAAGCCTCGTGATTGGGCTACACACAATCTACATCTAGACAATGTTTTATCATCTGTGGCTAAATTATAAGCCTTCTCCTGGTGTAGTATTTGGAATTATTTAATTTCTTTCTGAACAGACAGCAGTAATTCTATAACTTTGGCAAATGTATTTCAATTGATCAGGGGCAGCACCTCCAGAACCCTTCATGTGGCTATGATTCTATAAGGAAATCAATTATGAAGTGCAAGGCTGGAGAGATGAGAGTTGCAAGCTCATGTCTATCAGCAACACAATCTCACACTGAAGTCGTGCAAATATGTACAAAAAGCATTTCAGCAGATTTTGTGTGTTTTTGTGGCTCAATTCATGTGAAAAGATTCACATTTTTGTGCGACTTAATTTGTAGGAAAAAACGTTTTTGGGGGGCAAACTTCTAAACAATCTATTGGAAGTTATTAAAGCAATGCATGATGGGCAATGGTGTTCTACACTGCCTTATTTTTGTGTCCCACATTTATTTATATAAAAAACAAACGTGTTAACAACCAAATATTATTCATCAACCAAGTTGTCACTAAAATAATTATAATATAATAGTAGCCTTAAGGTTTAAAAATATATATGTATATTAATTCCAATACTATTTTCTATGCTTGTTTATGCTTAATACTTTGGGATACTGGTGCACTTGTCTGAAAGGCCCTTTTTTGAGTAGACAACAGTAGGCCTACACAATTTTCTTCATAACATATTTCATGGAATCTACATTACACAATTTTCTTCATAATGCATGTAATGCAAGGCTCCACTTAAAAAAAAAAATGTATATAAAAGGCAATGTTGAATTTTACGAGGGTTGCCATATTGGAGAAAATATTGATAAATACATAACAATAATTGTGGTATTGATGAAGATGTTTGATTGGGGAATAGGGATACATTTTTATGATGGGACATTTTAATACCCACCGTAATACACACGCAGACACTTACGCGCACACGCGTGCACGCACACGGCACTACACACAACACAACACCACACACACACACACACACACACACACAAACGTTTACCCACTCACTTTGTTTGTACTCATGTTATAGCCAACTCTTCACTTTTGGTTGGATCAGAATAGCCATTATAATCATTGGCCAGTACATAGAATTAAGCAAAACCACAAGTCCAAATCTTTACCCACTCACTTTGTTTGTACTCATGTTATAGCCAACTCTTCACTTTTGGTTGGATCAGAATAGCCATTATAATCATTGGCCAGTACATAGAATTAAGCAAAACCACAAGTCCAAATCACTATCTCCATCCAAGGCTAATTTAGGAAAGGCCCATTTTTAGCTAGCTAGCCAGCTACCGGAGGATAACAACACAAGGAGATGCAGCAATTCAAGTTTTTCTGTCAATGATGTGTGTTTTCAATGGGATTTGATAGGAGTGACGCCAAAATTCAAGCTAGCTTCCCCTGACACTTTTTTTTGGGTACTCCTCGACCATTCACAATTGAGCTTGCTCAGTTTAGCTCAACGCTGATTGGCAAGTCTTTGTATACTTTTTTTTAAATCAAGGGAGGCCAGATGCTTGCTGACTTCCTTGCCTTCAATGCTACAGTTGTCATGTATTCATTATCTTTGGTTAAAGTTTTGTAGTTTGCATGTTTCAGTAATGATTAACATGGTTAAATAGTTGTAAATCTCTGCTTGATTTAGCTTTTGGTATATTTGGCATTTTATACATATTCTGTATTTCCAAGGAAGAAAGCAAAAATTAATCAACGCACTACTGTAAATAAATGGACTCTAACTGTTATAAAACGGAAAGGGTTAGAAATGCTCAGTCTGAAGCCATTCGTTTATGGGTTTCACAGCCCTATAATGAGAATAGTTATCACGTTTCAGGTGAAGACAGGTGAAACAGATCACCATTCGGCTATGGGTTTCACAGCCTTATAATATTATAATATTATAATATTGATATAAGTTATATCCCCTTAAAAAGTAAGTATGAATTACTTTTGAAACAACCCTCCCCCCACCAACCCACCCATCAGAGTTGTCAGTGCTAGTTAACAGTGTAGAGCTGCTAAGCGCTGCTCCTCCCTCCTTGGTGGAACCCCTTTTGGCTGAGTTGGTTCCCAGACGGGGTTGTCCCAGGCATGGCAGCCAGTTTGAGACAAGTCAGTCACATGTCTGAAAATAAATGTCATTGTTAAAAATGGAATCGCCAGAGGTGGTTCCAGCGTTTCCATAAGTGTTGATCCAGGATCTGTAAGATTGGAGTTCTCTGTCCGTCCATCTCATTTCCGTTATAGATAGTCTGTATCTACTTAGGTGCTTCTACACCTGCATTGCTTGCTGTTTGGGGTTTTAGGCTGGGTTTCTGTACAGCACTTTGTGACATCAGCTGATGTAAAAAGGGCTTTATAAATTATTTTGATTGATTGAAAAAGGGTCTATTTTCAACCTCTGGGGTATAACATGTTGGGCAAAGTGGTATAGGAGAGTCTGACCCCTAACTTGAGTTCAGTCTTTGCGAATGAGAACCAAGAAGGGCCTAGCAATGTCCTTCATGACTGGGAAAGGCCTCGGTTCTAGGCCGTAGAAAATCCTATTGTTACGATCGTTGAAAGATGGATTGGACCAAGGTGCAGCGTGGTAGGCGTACATCATAAATGTATTAAATGAACACCAAAAACAAGAAAGAATAAATGACACGTAAAGTTTTGTAGCACTAACACAGCAACTAACCAAAAACAAGATCCCACAAACTAAGGTGGGAAAAAAGACTGCCTAAGTATGATCCCCAATCAGAGACAACGATAGACTGGGAACCATACCAGGCCAAACAAAGAAATAGGAAAACTAGATTGCCCACCCAAATCACACCCTGACCTAACCAAATAGAGAAATAAAAAGGCTCTCTAAGGTCAGGGCGTGACACCTATATCCATCTTATTAGATCAGAACAGGATGGATCAACAGTGATTCATATTACTGGTTTGCATCCTAAAAAAAGGATAGTTGTGTTTTGCTGCATAACACACTTACATTATTTGTCTACCCATATGATGTGGATCATTGTCAGGTTATTTGTGCTTTCTGAAAGTATCCAGGCCCCTTGACTTTTTCCACATTTTGTTATGTTGCAACCTTATTCTAAATATATATATTTTTAATTCCCCTCATCAATCTACACACAATACCACATAATGACAAAGCAAAACCAGGTTTTTATACATTTTTGCACATTTATTAAAAATATAAAGCTGAAATATCACATTTATATAAGTATTCAGACCCTTTCTTAGTACTTTGTTAAAGCATTTTTGGCAGTGATTACAGCATGGAGTCTTCTTGGGTATGACGCTACAAGCTTGGCACACCTGGTGTGATGAAACCAATGTTGAACTCTTTGGCCTGAATGCCAAGTGTCACGTCTTGAGGAAACCTGGCACCATCCCTATGGTGAAGCATGATTGTGGCAGCATCATGCTGTGGCAATGTTTTTCAGTGACAGGGACTGGGAAACTAGTCAGGATCGAGGCAAAGATGAACGGAGTAAAGCACAGAGAGATCCTTGATGAAAACCTGCTCCAGGGCGCTCAGGACCTCAGACTGGGGTGAAGGTTCACCTTCCAAAAGGACAACACGTAAGCACACAGTGAAGATTACGCAGGAGTGGCTTCGGGACAAGGCTCTGAATGTCCTTGAGTGGCCCAGCAAGAGCCCGGACTTCTCCCTAATTGAACATCTCTGGAGAGACCTGAAAATAGCTGTGCAGCAAAACCACTTTTGATAGACTTAAAGGGGAAATCTGTAGTTGCTACATACATTTTTTTAAATTATATATATATATATATATATATCCATTGATTCTTGAAGAATATAACTTATAAATGCCTCATGAGCTTAGCTCAACTGTCACACTCCATGAGAACCCACAATATAAGCTTGTTTTTCTCCAATGTTTATAAACATTGTAAATGTAAACAAACATTGTATAGCCTCATAACATGGTTAAAACAATAATTGTTATATCATGGATGGTCAGTCCATAGCTCTGTCTATTAATCTGAGAGTGGTTACATTTCTCCAGGCGCATCCCTCAGCTTTTTAACAAAACAGAGGCGGACGGCCGTTTCGCTATTGTTTCATCTTTGGATTTGCACTTTAAACAGCTGCATATTATTAAGATATCAAAGTGTCACCAACAAAAAGGTAAACAATAGGCCTATAGCAAATGCAGCATTTTGCATTATTTTATTACATGTAAATAGTACTTTTCAGTAGTGCTCAAAGCATGCCATTCCATGAGCGCAGCATTTATTTTTGAACTCGAATCAATGAGCCCAATCAGTACTCCATGACAACAAAATCATAAACAACAGAGTAGGGCTGGCTAATAAGTTCTTAGTTTTAGGGTCCTGCTCAGGTAAAACAATTTGGCTAATCTAAGTCCTATTCTTGAAGATCAAGGGGTATAACATTTATTGGAATGACTGGAATTCTGATAGACTTTAGTTTTTAATGTAAAGATATAATTTAGTCGTATTATTATATGTAGTAGAAAGCGATGGGTTAGAAGAAGCCTACATAACCAACCCATAAAGTAAAATGTAACACCCATATAGGGCCGGCTATGTAAACTTAACATTGATTTATCCTGCAATAGATGTCGTTCTATTGGCAACATAAATTGTTGTCTTCTTCCAATGCCTCTAAAGGGAAAAGTAATCTGAATGTAATCAGATTATAAAACTGAGTTTGGGTAATCCAAAAGATACGTTACTGATTACAATTTTGGACAGGTAACTAGAAACTGTAACGGATTACATTTAGAAAGTAACCTGCCAACTCTGGTTACAGTATCATCACCTTTCCTAAATAAATACTGGAGTAAAGTGGAAAGCGCACTTGAGCATGCACTGTGCGAAAAAAGCATTGCGTCAACCTCTCCTTCAATATCACTTTTAATGGATGATGCACTGGAAGCTATAAAATCATTCTGAATTGACATCCCAGAGAATTGACATCCCAGAGAATTGACATCCCAGAGAATTGACATCCCAGAGAATTGACATCCCAGAGAATTGACATCCCAGAGAAGACAGTAGAAACATCCATATGCTCAACAAGTAAAGCATCGTAATGTGCAATTACCTCTGCAAGCTCTATGTAACTAGTTGCCCTTGTTAGCCAAATGTTCCCTCTCATTGTGCCCTTAAACCAACTCTTGCATGCCCAAAAATGTGGTAGTATTGTTATGCTGCTTGAGAACATCCATTTCCATTTACTTTTTGTTGTGTTGCGCAGTTTGAATAGTCAGACTTTTGTCCATTGCATGATCTATGCAGCTTTTTCCCAGAAGCGTGACTCTGATATGGGCAATGAAAGGGGTTCTTCAACAAATAATCCACTACATCGTCGTTAGTTTTAGCCATTCTGGCAGAGAAAACTGCACTCTGGTAATTAGCTATCTACTTGCTACTGAAGTTAGCAATACAAATTGAAATAAATTACACTAACTCTACACATAAATGTAGTTCTGTAACCAAGAAAACAATATATTATCTAACATTCCATTTCCTGTAGTTTGAAGCAACTAACTGAAATGGAAAAATATCCAAAAAATGACCAACTATCACTATTCACTATCCAAATCTCAATCTATCCAATAATGTTACCAACTCACCAAGCTTCTAAATCACACATGCGTACTACTTGGTTCATACTCTGATCCTTTGATTGGATGGACAACATGTTAGTTCATAATGCAAAAGCTTTGATTGGTTGGAGGATGTCCTCCAGAAGTCGTCATAATTACCATGTAGGTCTATGGAAGGGGGCAAGGAGCATGAATCTCCTAGGTTTTGTATTGAAGCCAATGTAGCCAGAGGAGGACAGAAAATAGCTCTCTTCTGGCTACACCTTGGTGTTAGAGGATGCTGTAGAGAATACTGTAGATCTTCATTGCAAAACAGTGTGTTTTAATCAGGAATTTGGGGACTTGAATATATTTAGTATGGTTTTATCAAAAAAAATTGGGGGGACGTTTCATTATTTGTAATATTTCTGAAATTCACTGAGTATGGTGGTCCTTCCCTTCCTCCTCTGACTGAGGCTACAAGAGACAGCGACAGAAGGGGACGCTGGCCCTTTAACAACAACCAAAGAAGTAGGCTATCACATACATGTTTGTTTGTTTGTGATAATGTGTGATGGAGAATTTTCTTTCGGGACGATGTTAAAGCAGCCAGCCCACCAATATCAGTGCTCGCTGTCCATTCATCCGTTTGTTAATTTAGCCTATGCTGTCTATTTATTTATCAAACTAGATTATCTATTTCATTACTATCACGCGCTCTGTCGTTGTCTAGAGAGATTACGTTATTTCATTGCCTATACATTACGTAATGCAACGGTGGCTGGGGAATCCCATACTGATTGAAATTAAATAGGCTACAGAATGTTCATACATTCAAGCATAGAGTTTTTAACTTCTTCTGTTAATAGCCTAATCTGTTCATAATATAGTTTACGTCTGTCATATTATGTGGCTTTTTAAATACAGTTTGTGGTGTTACGTTAAATGAAGAAACGATAGAGTGAGAGACATTCAGAGAAAGAACAGGACACGACAGACCGACAGCCGTTTGGTCTCGCTCTGGGGGTCGACCGCTACACGTGCACGAGAAACGGCAGAGCAGCAGCAGAGAAAGAGTGACCGGAGAACGGATTACTCTTTGTGTACTCCATAATTATTATTAGTAGGCTAGTAATCCTACAATTGTCGTTTGGTGGGTTCGTCATTAATAACAGTTTAAACTATAGGGAGAGTAGAGGAGAACTGTGACACTGTAGTCGCTATGGCCGCTCTATCAGGAGGAGAAATGTGCGTCAAATACCTGATGTTCGCTTTCAACCTCATCTTCTGGGTGAGTCACTACTTATGCTATTAAAGGGACTGTGTGTGTGTGTGTGTGTGTGTGTGTGTGTGTGTGTTGTTTTGGCTGGCAGACAACAGCAGGTTTTGATTAATATAAATCATAGCCTCTTTGTAAGGGTTTATTCCACACATGTAGGGTAGAGGCAGTGTAGAGCCAGAGGAGGAAGATTCCCCAGTGAATCTGTCTGGTTCCTCTCCAGGTTTCTTTCATCTTCAATGAAAGTTATATGTGCATTGTAAAGGGGTTAGCGATAATTTGACAGTAGCTTACAGGCAGTTCGTGGCAAGTATAATTCTGTATTTCATATTACAGTACACCCACTGTAATTATAAATACGGTTTCAAAGCAAGTACTGAAACTATTATACTGTAAAAGTAAATGCTACCATAATCGGAATGAATTAATATATGAATGGATGAATTAATGAAATTCATTGAGGGGAGGAGTTTGTATTTCACAGTATTTTACTGTAATTACAAGGGATTGGTGCAAGCAGGTTGGCTGCTAGGTAAAGTGTTTCCAAAAAGTGTTAATATGCCAGATACAACAATACCATGCTCCCACTCATGGGAAAACGTTTTTGGGCAGTCCAAAAAATATGATACGGTACTGTATTATGTGGGGTGTAATTACAGTACCATTCGAAATAAGGCAATTCTTTCCTCGCCCACAAAATTTTCCCACAATGCACCATCATTTACATTATGTAAACCATTTCAGAGTATTTTACTGTTGGTAATACAAAAAATGACATAATTTACCGTTTTCAGTTAGTGTGTGTGTTTGTGTGTGTGCATGTGTATATCTGTCTGAGGGGGGTTGTCAGTATCTGCTTGGGGAAAGTGGAACAGTGATTTAGCTGGCCATGACTGGACTAAGAAGTGGCCTCTTGTTGGTGAACGGTGAAATAATCTCACACACAAACACACACTGGCCAAATAATCCCTGGTGGCCGAGTGACCCAGTGTGCACAGCATTTCAATAACTCAGCGTTTAAATGGGTGTGTGTGATATTGTGTGTTTGTGTGTTGTATTTTGTGTTGTGTCTTGGTGGGGTGTGCGACGGCGTGTGACGCGTATAGCCCCAATGCAGATGAAAGAACAGAGCTCCCCTTGTTGCATGATTCAGAACATGTGTCCATTATTGTAGGTAGCTACAGTATCTATGGGTGGGTGTGTGTGTGTTAGATTCTGCAGCTGGTGAGGGTGTATTAGCAGTAGTGTAGTTGTGTAGTTCGAGCAGCATGATTAGATTAAACAAATTAACTCAATCACTTACAGAATAGACCAACTCAATCATTCACAGAGTAAACCAATTCAATCATTCACAGAGTAGAACTCTGTCTGCGCTATCCTCCCTCCCCCAGCCCACCTCCTCTACCTTTCTGATCAGGTGACTCCAGGGCATGACAGTTACTCCCTACTGCTTTCTCTTTGTATCACTCTATGCTCTCTTTATGTCTCCTCTTGCTTTATCCCTGTCACGCTCTGCGATACTGTCTAGGGAAATAGGAGAGAAGTGTTCTGCTCTGTTACACACAGAGATCACGTTAGTAACATGGCAGTGTTCGGAGGGATCAGGTGTGTGAAGTACATCATGTTTATCTTCAACTTCTTCTTCTGGGTAGGTCTACTTTACTTAGCTTGTGTGCGTGTGTGAGTGCGTTAGTGTGTGTGTGTGTGTGTGTTGAATGTTCCCTTCCTCTTTAACTAGGCCATTTTTCCCGAACTGAGAACAAGGCATGAGTAATCTACCCCGACTCACTGAGCTTATCTGGCCTCGTTAGGTTTGGTCTGATCAGACATGTTGTCCCCACTGCAGAACACGCACACACACACACCATGGAGCAGAACACCATTCTACATCAAGGTTCTTTGCTAAAGTGAATAATTAATTAGACTGAGGAGGCGGTTTGAGGAATGTGTGTCTGTGTCTGTGGTGGCGGCTCTGGTGGTAAGTCTGTAGCAGAATTTATACTGTATGAAGGAATCAGGCCAATGACATCCTCTTCTTCTTTCCTCTGTGTGTTAGCTTACCCCCAAGTCACACACACATGTATAACCTGACATAACCCTGTTTCTCAACATGTCCCTACCTGCTCTCTCACCTGGCTTTCCATGCTCTGTGATAGGTGTGTGTGTATGATATCTAATATTTTGTGTCTGTATGTGGTAGCTTGCAGGTACAGGAGTGCTGGCTATAGGGTTGTGGTTGAGGTTCGACCCAAAGACCAGAGGACTGTTTGAAGGAACAGAATCTCCCTATGTCTTCTTCACAGGTAATGCAAACACTCACATGCAAGCATGCTTGCACTCACACATATACTGAACACAAATATAAACGCAACATGCAACATTTTAAAAGATTTTACTGAGTTACAGTTCATATAAGGAAATCAGTCAATTGAAATAAATTAATTAGGCCCGAATCTATGGATTTCACATGACTGGGCAGGGGTGCAGCCATGGGGGACRCAGGCCCAGCCAATCAGAATTTGTTTTTTTACCCACAAAGGGGCTTTATTACAGACATAAATACTCCTCCTCTTGATATGCCACACCTGTCAGGTGGATGGATTATCATGGCAAAGGAAAAATGCTCACTAACAGGGATGTAAACAAATTTGTACAAAAACATAGAGAGAATAAGCTTTTTGTGCATATGGAAAATGTCTGGGATTTGTTTTATTTCAGCTCAGGAAACATGGGACCAACACTTTACATGTTGTGTTTATATATTTTGTTCAGTGTACATAATCAAATATCACTGCAGGGTCTCTGATGATGTTGGAGGTTGCGTGTGTGTGTGTGTAGGTGTGTATATCCTGATAATAGCAGGGTTATTGATGATGGTGGTGGGGTTCCTGGGATGCTGTGGTGCGATTCAGGAGTCTCCCTGTATGCTGGGGCTGGTGAGTTAACCTCTATACCTCCTCTCCTCTTTTTCTTTCCCTTTGGTATTCAGTTGGTCTGTTATGGGGCTGGTAGTCAGATACTATGTAACTCTTTGTTTCAGTATAAAACTGTTTACAGAACAGATTCAAGGCCAGAACTCAGTATCTGTCTCCCTGTTTCCCTATCTCTCTGTCTGTCTGTTTAGCCTGGTCTCATAGACTAGACGTAAAATAGTACATTTAAAAACCGGACACTAAAATTAGCATGATATGTTACGGTTGGTATGGTTACATAAGACAGATGGTTACTTAAGGCAAAAACGAAAGTAGGGTTTTTGGTTGGGGTGGATGGGTGGCAGTATAAAGCAAACGTCTAGCAATCCAAAGGTTGTGAGTTTGAATCTCCTCATGGACAACTTTAGCATTTTAGCTAATGAGCAACTTTTCTACTACTTACACATTTTTAGATACTTTGCAACTACTTAGCATGTTAGCTAACCCTATCCTTAATCATTTTAGCTAACTCTTACCCTAACCTCTAACCCCTAGCCTAGCTAATGATAGCCACTAGCTAACTTTAGCCACCTAGCTAGAATTTGTAACATTTGATAAGTTTAGCAAATTCGTAACATATTGTACATTTTAAAATTTCGTAACATATAATACAAATTGTAATTCGTAACATATCATACGAAATGGGTGATGGACATCCACAAATTATTACATACGAAACGCAACATATCATACTAAATGGAGTGTCTCTGATTTACATACAGGATAATATGAACTGCACTGAGACCAGGTTGGTCCCTCTCTCTCTGTATCTCTCTGTCTCTCTCGATTTCTCTCTCTCGTGTGTGTGTGTCCTAAGTCCCTTCTGACCGGGGAGTGCTTTCTGTCAAAGGGCACTTGTCAAATTAAATACACAGTGGTTCATGTGCATATTGGTCTCTTGCAGTTCTTCTTCTTCCTCCTTATCATATTTGCCATTGAGGTCGCCGCTGGAATCTGGTGTTTTTCCAACCAAAGCAAGGTCCCAAAACATATTACATACCCTTTTCTGTGTTACATTAAAGCCCTTCCCCTGCTATTATCTGTGTTACATTAAATGTCTTTCCTTTCTTTGTGTCACATTGCAACCCTTCCCCTACAGGTGGTTGATGACATCACTCAATTCTACATGGAGACATATCAGAACTACCAGAACACTCGACAGGACACACTGAGAGAGACACTCCGTCTCATACAGACTGGGGTAATCATGTGTTTAATTTGTGTGCAGCCATGTTTGGGGGGTTGGGAGCAGAGACGATACATATTTCCAGATAAAAACAGATGGACACCTAAATTACCATTCAACCTTATTTGTTACAGTTGGACTGCTGTGGTACAGGTTCCGTTGTGGACTCTGCCAAAGACACCTGTCCCCCAAGAGACGGGCTGGATAGCCTCATCACCAAGGTAACCCCCTGCTCTGTGATTGTGTTTGTGTTCAGGTGTTCCTTTTTCTGTATCTCTACAGTCCCTCCTGTATCTTTACAGCCCCTCCTGATTTGGCCTCGTTTTTGAGCTTGGTCATTAATAAATGCAGCGGCTATGACTGAAGCAAAACGAGAGTTGTCTTGAGGGGGTGGTTTAATGCAGGCATCTCTTGTGTATGTGATCACACGTGGCAAGTGTTTGTACATTCACTCTGCCAAAACAGTACACAGTTACAGTCACTCACCCTTCTAGATAACTTGAAGCATTCTAAACAGTTCTTGCATCTTGAAGTCGCCTAGTCTAGCTAGTGCTAGCCAAGTTCTTTCGCCAATTAGTTTCAGCCGGTTGGTGTGTGACCGTGATAAAGTTGGTTTGACATTGGGTAGCCTATCTCTGAGGCTAGTTAGGGACCGTCAATAAATTACACAATTTAAATTGGATAGTATTTTAGTTGTCTCAATAAATGCTTTCAATATTTGTAAATGTATGTTTTACATTTATAGTTGGTTTGAGGTTTTTAAAATATAGACATTTGGAGCTATTGACATTGTCCTATGTACATTGTGTATTTGACCGATGGTCCCAAACTAGCCCCATAGGGATAATGTCAAATCAAATTGACCATGGGCATTGGGCCAGCTGTTGGCAGGATTAAAATAAACTCAACCCAAGGAAATCTGTTACAGTACCCTTCATTCTGTGACAGAATTTTTTTTCCTATCATCTTTCACATTTCAGTTTTGGACAAGAATGACCCAAAATATTACTTTTAAATTTTGTAGTAAATTTTGTCACTCACATCGATGCCACATTTTTTTGACTCACATCGATGCCACATTTTCAAAATGAGAAGTTGCTTTTTAGGGGCAGTCGCTCTTTAATATGTGTGTGTGTTGCAGAGCTGTCCTGATGCTATAGATGAATTGTTTGACTCCAAGCTGCACATCATAGGAGGAGTGGGCATCGCTACTGGAGTTATCATGGTGAGACACACACACACAGTGCAATGGAAGACCATGTTATCCCACTACGCTCCATTACAGATAGATAGGCAGACAGGTTGACAGAGAGACTTCCCTACAGTAAAGAACTCTTCATTTACTCTGCATTTCCCATTCTATTCCACAGATGTTTGGGATGATCTTCAGCATGCTGCTCTGCTGTGCCATCAGGAAGTCACGGGAGATTGTCTGAGGATGTCATCGTTACCATGATGGCGGCCGTTAATGTTGCATGATGTCATTCCTAGTCACATGAATTTTGTCAACCAATAGAGAGGCTGTGTGTTGAGAACGGTCGGCCTGAGTGCTAGCAGCTGTTCAGGTCCACTGGACAACCAACTGCCATTTAGTTAGATCCGCCAACCTCTGTAACAAGGATCTGCTACAACTGGTTCACCTGGCATTAAGTGCGCAAGCATTCCAAAATAAATATAAACATGCATGTTATTCAGTAATTTCATCCAAACTGCTTGCACGTATCAACTGGCGTCTGTGTAGCCAGGCACTAAAATAGAACTTGGTTCTATTTTAGATGCTTGARGTACTGCAAGATCCGCCTCTCCCATCTATTCATTAGTTTTTACGAGCATACTAACCCACGTGGGGATTGAAAGATGAGGTCCACACTCCAGTCCAGTTGGTGGCAGTAATGCACATTGAAGTTAGTTGCCAACCGCCATATAAAATCCACAGAAGAAGGACTATGAATGAGGAGAGATTAATCAAAGAAAACGAACTAAAAACAAACTAGGTTTTCCTTTATATGAGTGGATTAATTGTGGAAGTAGAGAACACACGACTTTGTATGATTCAAAATGGGTAAAAATTCTACAAAGATCCAGCTAATAAAAATAACATATGCATTTCAGGTAAAATAACAACCTAGTGTTTATCTCCCAGGACAAATTAGCTAGAAACAGCAATCTAGCTAAATGTCTATGAATGTTTCATGTGTGTTTCGACATGTCCCATAATTACTATAGTTGGTCGACAGTTGGTTTTGGTATTTTAACGCGTCTGGTAGGGATAGACAAAATCAATGTTGAGCCGGTTTGGTCAGCATGTAATCACAGCGCTGCACAAATCACCTTGGCTGCTTTTGCACAATTCTGATCATTTTATCACTCATTTGTTTTTTGACCAATCAGATCAGCTCTGAAAAAGATCTAATGTTATGAAGTGATCTAGATTAGATAATCTGCGCAGTGCTTTTCTCAGGCTGATCCTCTCGAACACAGTGCATCTGCCCAGTACACAGGTTGACCCTCCTAAACCATCATGATGATAACATCAACAACATGCATGCCAGTCTTTCCTGGTTGACTACAACTCATCCTCTCCGTCTCTCTCTACCCAATGTGAAAATGCCTTGAAGTCTGACTGTTTTTGTAAAGCAGTTTTCTATTTGTGACTGAATATCTAGGTGAGTTGTAGTCAGTTTTACAGCATATCTAGGTCTCTTCTAGATAAGAAACTTTTATAACACCCTTGCCATCTTACACTGGACAGGTTGGTTGTTGCACAAAACAAATTAGCCAAATAAACTGTAACATCTGATCTTCATTCTGGTTTCACATTGATGTGTGTGTGTGTATGTGTGTGTAATGAGTAAGAGAGGAAAACATGTCTGTCAGCCTTCACAGCTTCCTGCCACTGTGGAAAAGAACTCTCCAAACTCTCCTTCAGTTTTCTTTACTCTCTCTCTCTCTCTCTCTCTCTCTCTCTCTCTCTCTCTCTCTCTCTCTCTCTCTCTCTCTCTCTCTCTCTCTCTCTCTCAGAGCTCAGAGCTCAGACACCGGTAGGATTGTCAAATGTTTGCCTGCCGACATTGTCGCAGAATAGTGTCGGCAGTCAATCTCTTGTGTTCACACAGCAAAGACCTTGAAGTCGTCAACCACTCTTCCTTGTTATAATTCTCCAAACCAGAAGGTGGCAGTAGCGTTATTTGTTAATGCATATCCATGTGGTTTGTTTTATGGTCCAGTCAATACTAGCGACAAGGAGGTGGACCGGAAGCAGGTGGCAGGTGCAGAGGTGAGCAAATGTGAGGGTTTAATCTATAAAAGGCAAATGTAAGCTTTATTTTATTTTTGGGAATATTAACCGAATGCCTGTAAGGTCCGGACCAGTAGACCTGTTATTATTAGTGTCATTCTATGAAAATGGTGGCTTTTTGAACAGCCAACTTTTACACATTTTTATTCCTTTTTTTAATCAAAACTTATAATCAGATAATAGTTAACCCCTTAACATTATAAATCAACATAAATGACATCTTAACATATTTTTATGACGTTACATAAAAAAATGCTTGTGCTGCCGTCTTGTCACTGGTGTTACCTCTTTTAGATGACAATTTAGGCTTTCTATAATGTAATTTCAGACTTTAATTTGCGTATATAATCAAAGACAAAAGGTTCATGATAATTCTAAGAAATTGTTTGGATTAGTAATAATTTACTTTAAACATGCATGTGTAAAGTTCTATTGTCTGACATTTTTCCATTTATACTATTGTTTTTTTGTTGTTGAATGATCATATCCTTAAAATGTTTACTAATGAATGTAGTAACAGTTAGGTAGATAAAAAAGCCATATTCAATTAAATTGGTTAACTCTGATGCCAGAACACCAATATGCCATACAGTAACACCAGTGACACAATGTAACACCAGTGGCACAATGTGAAACCAATGACAAAATTAAGATTATTTAAAAAAAAGTTATCAATTTATTAGTCATATTTTTTATGAAAAATAATTTCAGAGTTCATAAAATGGGTTGATTTAATATGAACAATAAAATAAGGGTTATTGGTCAAAAATTAAGACCAAAAGATGAAGCCTATTGACTAAACTATGTGTCTTTCATAACACAACATTGTGATACAAACATATAAAACATGTCCACTAGAACATAAGAAGCACTAATATTGAACATAAACTGAAAATGTTTTCCTATCCACACTGATACCAACATTTTGTATGCAGTAAAACATGTTCATGGAATTTTTCCTGTATTGTTCTTCACTTTTACTTCAGATATGTTTGTCTTTGCCATGTTATTGTGTCGCGTCCATCTCTTATCATCTCTGAGCCAATCTCTATTGCTTTCTAGCTACTGACGGCTTCTTCACTAGTAGCCAGTTCACATCTGCCACTTTCACATAGTCGGGTGCTCCTCCAAGTACTTCCAGATACTGTGGCAAATTTGAACTGATCTTTTGCTCACTGGCAGCGGCTCTGGCATCATACAAACAATCTGGTCATCCCCATACCAGTTGATATAATTTATTGGGCTTGGCCAGTAGAACTTGTTAACACCATTCCTGTGCATGCACTTTACTTTGACATGATGTTCTTCAACCTCCAGTATAATGCCTGGGTTGTTCGTTGTAGTTCACGATACACCACTGTCCACTGTGGTGAGACTCAACGACATCTGGACAAGGTGAAGCTGAAGTATCCAGGTCGATGACATCTGGTTGATGTGGAGGTGAGAGATCATGGCCATTAGCCGGCATTGTCGAGATGGTGACTTCTTGGAGTCCATAACATGGCCATTCTTACACGCCTTCCAGGGTTTGTTAGATCGGTTTCAAGTCTGGGCTCTGGCTGGGCCACTCAAGAACAGTCAGAGACTTGTCCCGAAGCCACTTCTGTGTTTTCTTGGCTGTGTGCTTAGAGTCGTTATCCTGTATAGAGTAAAATATACATAATTTTCTTTAGGAATGTAATGAAGTAAAAGTAAAAGTTGTGGAAAAAATATAAATAATCAAATAAAGTACAGATACCCCCAAAAACTACTTTTACTTAAGTACTTTCTATCAATGCATAATATTGGGGCTCGGTTGGACCTGTAAATTGTGTTGTTGGGGGATTTGAAGGACCACAGTCAGTCAACAGGAAAATATCATTGTGCTTTTCGGGGGGCAATTTCGGCAGAGATATTGCAGATGAGAAGGTTCAAGTTCCTAGTGAGACACCATGGTAGAATGGAGGGATGTATTGCAAGAGGAAATGGTAGAATGACGATTTCGGGGCGAGTGGGGGCGAGTGCACCCACTGATCATAGCACCCACTGATGGGAGAGGCCATTTGTATTTAGCGGCCATTTGTATTGTTTTTGTATTGTATTGTTGTTATTTATAAAAAATATTTTTTTCATTACAAATTGACCAAGTGTTAACTTTGTATGTTTAATTGCTCTCTGTCCACTGTTTATCACACAGACAACTGAACAACATAAATGTACTGAATCAAACTGTCCATCAAAAATAAATAAATAATAACAAATAAAAACTATTATATATATACAAAAGTATGTGGACATCCCTTCAAATTAGTGTATTTGGCTATTTCAGCCACACCCGTTGCTGACAGGTGTATAAGATCGAGTACACAGCCATGCAATCTCCATAGACAAACATTGGCAGTATAATGGCCTTAATGAAGAGCTCAGTTCCATGGCAGAGCAGCAGTACACAAGATCATAATGCGCAATGCCAAATGTTGGCTGGAGTGGTCGTAAGCTCGCCGCCATTGGACTCTGGTGCAGTGAAATGCGGTCTCTAGAGTGATGAATCACTTTTCACCATCTGGCAGTCCAACGAACAAATCTGGGTTTGGCGGATGACAGGCGAACGCTACCTGTCCGAATAGATAGTGCCAACTGTAAAGTTTGGTGGAGGAGGAATAATGGTCTGGGGCTGTTTGTCATGGTTTGGGCTAGGCCCCCTTAGTTCCAGTGAAGGGAAATCTTAACGCTACAGCATACAAGGACATTCTAGACAATTCTGTGCTTCCAACTTTGTGAAAACAGTTTTGGGTAGGCCCTTTCATGTTTCAGCATGACAATGCCCCCGTGCACAAAGCAAGGTCCATAAATAAATGGTTTGTCGAGATCTGTGTGGAAGAACTTGACTGGCCTGCACAGAGCCCTGACCTGAACCCCATCGAACACCTTTGGGATGGATTGGAACAGGGCCAATCGCCCAACCTCACTAATGCTAACATCTAGTGGAAAGCGTTCCCAGAAGAGTTGAGGCTGTTATAGCAGCAAAGGTGGGACCAACTGCATATTAATGCCCATGATTTTGGAATGAGATGTTCAAAGAGCATGTGTCCACATACTTTTGGTCGTGTAGTATGTCCCTTGCCCTTACCCTAATCCTAGAGTGGTTATACATTGTATTTAAAGTAGTTACTCTAAAAATGGTCCTAATAACACCTAAACATGTGTGATTTCAGCTCAGGGGTGCAACTTTGGTTTTAGAAGTGTTGGGGGTCCTCCATCAATTTTTGGTGGCATCTAAAGCTAATTTCCTGCATTTCTACTAGGGCTGTTCTTGACTAAAAAATTATCTTGGTCGACCAAGAGTAGTCTTTTCTTTCGACCAACCAATTGGTCAAAATTTTTACACGTGTATTTTTTCATATACAGGTGTATACCCCATGTGTTTTATTAAAATCAACTAGGCTGTTTGATTAAATAATTAACACACACAAATGTCTCAAGAGGGAGCCAGAGATCAAGATATCTTAACTAGAAGAAACAACCTGTTCCCGACCCTCCTCCTGGCCTTAACAGATTCTGCCTTTAAGCTCCTGAAGTTGCCAGTAATTGGCTACACCAGCAGTCGACAACCTTTTCCATTTGAAGCCAATTTATCTTACCATTTCTACCAATCTGCGTGCCAGTTATAATTTATATATGCACATTTTCGTGGAAAAGTTTCATTTAATTTACAATAGTCTTGTATTTCAAAAGCATTGTCTGTGGTTAATCAACAATCTGTCTAAATCTAAATGAAAATTATACAAATCTAAAAGTAACATTGCCATTGCCAACTATGTAAGAATAACCTACATAAAGCCAACACATAAAAACATTGCAGCCWGGTAGGAAATATCCTGATAAAATTAAATATCCATTGACTACGCATGGTCTGTCTGCAAATAACTTGAAACATTGTATCAACTATCAACTGGCTTGCKCAAAACTCATGCTAGCAAACTTGAAACATTGTATAAAATATTCTGTGCTCCCAAGAGTTGCCCGGGCCAGTGAGCTTGGGACAGACAGCTGTAGACTATTTGTCCAAGGGATAAAAAGTCATCAGGTATTTTATGACGTTTCCACTGGATCAGGGAATTACATTTTTCCATTTCATGCTGTTTGAGGTGAAGAAAAATTACTTTGAGAAGCTCCACAGCTCACTGGTGGTGGTGAGTTAAGACAATCAGAAATACTATCAGACATCCCCAAATAGGAACATTTATAGGCCTACATTTGCACGCAGGCCAGGTAGACTAGTCCTACTTCTATATGCGTAATCATGTGCGCGTCCTTACTCAACGTTGACAGGAGCATTTCAAACAAAAGACTATCAAAACTCATAAAGGTCATGAAATAAACAAAAACTTGTTTCTCACAAGTGTAGTATAGGTTGTGAGTTCTGCAAAACACACGTCCAATCTGACAACAAGAACGGTAAATAACTGTAATAATGAATGCATTAACAGAAATTACCATAATCAAACAAACATTGCAGATTAGAAATTGATAGACACAGCAAAGAGTGCACACAATAAAGTTATAAAACAAGGAAATGGCGGGAGAGAACGCATTCTGGAGAGAGACGTGCCTTGTGTATCTGAGCCACAATCCCAATATTCTTGGATCGTGAAATCCCTGCGGCCTCCTCAACGGATTAGTCCACTGAGACAGGCGGAAATCAGACAGGAGTCTCGTGTGCCATGAAAAAATATATATATTTGTGACTGCTGGACAAAAAACCCTGAATGTTTTCAATACAGACCCCTTTTGTCATACAGTATTCCATATAAGGCACACAGACCTTATAAAAGTTGCACAGTACAAACTTAACCTTGTAATAAATAAAATCTAGTGATACATAAATTCACATTTCGGCCATCAACTGTGACATTGTAGGAGGATAACCACCCTTCCAACTAATGGCAATGCCTTTCTTGCCGCTGTAATTGCTAGGTTACACAGTTTCTTCTGATAATATTCTCCAGTATCAACATTTCCAAGCTAACAAAAACAGGTAGAAGGGAGAATCTGTAGACATTCCGAGATAAAAGAACARACTCGATGCTGGCAGCATCATGCTGTGGGGATGTTTTTCACCGGCAGGGACTGGGAGACTCGTCAGGATCAAGGGAAAGATGAAAGGAGCAAAGTACACAGAGGTCCTTCCGGACTTGAACCCAATCAAAAATCTCTGTAAAGACCTGGAAATAGCTATGCAGCAACGCTCCCCATCCAACCTGACAGAGCTTGAGAGGATCTGCGGGAGTGGGAAAAGCTTCTCAAATACAGTTGTGCCAAGCTTGTAGCATCATACCCAAGAAGAACCAAGGCTGTAATCGCTGACAAAGGTGCTTCAACAAAGTACTGAGTAAAGAGTCTGAATACTTATGTAAATGCAATATTTCAGTTTTTTATTTTTAATATATTTGCAATAATTTGTAAAAAACTGTTTTTGCCTTGTCATTATGGGGTATTGTGTGTATATTGATGAAGAAAAAAAACTATTTAATCAATTTTAGAATAAGGCTGTAACCTAACAACATGTGGAAAATTCCAAGGGGTCAGTATCCATTCCTCATCATCAATAGTGTCTCCCAGGTCTTCCTCAAATTTTTCTTGACATGTTTTGTGTCATCAGGAAAAGCCTCTCAAGCTTGGATACAGTTTGGAAATCAATTTGAGGTTTGTCAGACTGCCTTAAAATAGTTTCAATCTTTGAAGCTTCTGGCTTGTCAAGTGTTTGCTGCACAGAGAGAATAAAGTATCTACAAAAGTTCACCTCAGCACCGTCACAGACTGGACTTCCCTGGTTACCTTACCCTGCTGAAACCCCTGTCACCATCTGATCCTGCTCAGGTGAAGCATGACAAAGAATCACCTTGGTCCCCATACATTATATTATCCAATAATAGAATCAATGGTTCAGTAATTGAAATGACCATTATTCCCAGATTCCAGACTGTAGACTACCCATCAACTCAAGATGGAACTTTGTGTCCATTCACTGATTGTTATAATATACTGCAAAATTCACCTGAGCTCTGTAAACTGGTCTTCCCTGGCTGTCTGACCCTGCTGGGACAACTGTCACCATCTAATCCTGCTAAGACATGATGAGCATAGTGTTGTGTACTGACTGTGAACCATGACAGTGAAGCCTGTAGAGCTCTTTATACCATGTCAGTGTGAAAAGTAGGGAATTAGCTAGGGAAACTGACAGATCAATAATGTTAAATTGCTATACTGACTAATAAAAACTCACATTGCGCTATAAAAAAAACCATCTGAATATCAGTCTTCAAATCGTTTGACTGCTGGTTTCATCGTTTGATTCAGGTCTAGTGTGATGGAGGCAAAACTAATAGCTAAAGTCAGTGAGCTAGCTAGCTAACGTTAGCCATCTTTTGGCTAGCTCTAATTGTACAACAGCTGACGAAAACTATCCAAGTGAATTTACTTCCATTGAAATGGGACAAAAAAGCTACAAAACATTTCATACACACAACAGCTGTTAGAAACAGCTACGTGACAGATAGCTAGAGACTAGAGCTGAACTGGCTGTGGTAGCTACTAGCTCACTAGTTCATTCTCTTCAGACAGAACTTCAGTCAAGAGGGGATGAAACATTACTGTAGCTAACGTTACATGTCAGTTACACAACTAGCTCAGCGCTGGAATTAAATACRTTTTTCTGTTAAGTCAAAAAGAAGTTACATTGCCAGCTACACAAGTCAAATAAAGATTAGCCAGTTTCTGCGCAACACACACAGAGACAGCAGCTGCAGACAGCAACACTGTGCCTTTTCAGAAGCTTTGCATTCACGCAGACTGTCTGCACACTCTGTGGTGTCCCAACGGTCCTAAATTCAGCTGGCTGAAACTGCCAAACAGCCTACCTGACCGCTCTGAGGCATRCACATGGTCCTTAAGGACACCGTCCCCAGTAAAAGTTGCGCCCCTGGATTTCAGGCTGTTTTGAAAACCCTTTTCACAACAGATACATACTGACCTCTCATGGACACTGCCTCATGCTGCATGTGGTCTCAATAAAATGTTTCCACTCATCTTTATGTATGTCTCTATTGGGATAGAATTGACCTATGCAATTGTCTTGTATTTAGGAACAGAATAGTAATGCAATTTTAATTGAAAGATGCAGTAAATAATTTTTATTGTGCTAATGTCAAGTCAACAATAGTGAAATAATATCTTCTTTAGCTTTCCGATTGTGCACATACTGTATGTTGCAATATCACAATCACAGCAACACTTAAAGACATAATCAAAACGTGTCCAGATGGCTGAGAAGGATAAGGTTCATGTAGGCAAGGCGTGGAAAGGAGTACAGTATAGGTCTTATATAACAGAGATTACTATGATTTGTGAATGTCTGTTCTAATGTTATTATGACAGCTAATAAGGCTTAGAGGTCCTGGGCCGGCACACAGCAGTGTGTGTGTGTGTGTGTGTGTGAAATGGAGCTCGCCTCTCTCTGAGATGTCACCACAAAGGTAAGACACGATACAGAGAAGGGTATTGTTTTAAATTAATGTACATAAAATGAATCAGAAAGAGATTATTATTATCAGTCAATTAATTATTATTATCAGTCAATTAATTAATGGCACTTTAATGCAAGTAAAGTTGTATGGTGTTGTGCCGCACAAAAATATATTGTTATTATCATCCAATTAGATTTATTAAATAATTGCACCTTACTTTAACCCTATTCTCAACCAGCTGGTAGAGCATGTTTGACAATTACTTATTTTTTGGGGACAAAAATATCTTCACTTGAACTTGATTGGTCAACTACCCCAGTCCTCCTGCATCAATTTCCATAATTTGTATCCTTTTTGGTTGCTGCAGTTCAGTGTTTTGGCACTCTAACTTTGCCCACTAAGATGGCTGTAAGAAAACTCTAAATCAGTCACCAAAGGTATGGGATAAACGGCAGGATTTAATTTGTTGAGAGATTTATATTGCAATATTCCTGTTAGTAGAGACCTTGAAGAGTATGAATATGAAAATAAATAGTTCAAATGTAAAAAGGCTAAAACGCAATACTTTAAAAATAAATGTGCTCAACCAGGCGACTGATATGTCAGTAGAAACGTATGGTGGATTAAGAATAGGGTGCATTTATTTTGGTGAAAAATATGATTGATTTGGCAACATAAATAGGTTAAACCACATTGTATGACCCATTGGGTCAATTAATCAATATTCAGACTTAAAGCGGCACTCCACTCAAACTATCTTTTTGATTAAAAAAAACAGTCCACCTGTTGATGCAGTCGCAAAATATTTTGAATGTCAGCAGTCAAGTTTTCAAGATATTGGATTTTCAAGAATCATAGTGTAAAAATAAATAAAAAATATCGGAAGTTCTTATTTGAGTTTTTAGTAATAGGAATTTAAGGTTAAATATGTTTTAAACAAGATACAGTTAAAGGGTTTTAAGCAATCAACTGTCTTGGTACGATGCCGGTCAATCTAGTCACTAGAATGTTTATAATACTGTGATAGAGAGACATATCTGCAACATTTATTGACTATATTTTCTTTACTTTTCCAATTGTACCAGCTACTGGACTCTTCATTTACCACACAGTCCCGTAGGTGAAGTTCACCAGTTCTGTAACCCTACAGAACTCTGTCAGTAACTTTAGACCTAGCCACCTGCATACTGTATGTACAGTAGGATACTTCCAAATTAACCAACTTATTGTTCTTGAGGGCATATTGACTTTACATCTCTGCATGAGGCTGAGCTAAGTCTGTGAACTACTCCTGGTACTTGCACTGCACCTGTTTCTCCCCTCCCACTGGACCAAGAGGCTATCTTGTCCCTCTAGAAGTCAACAAATGACTTCAGGTGTCTGCATAAGGCCAGCCACCACAGTACACTACACACTATAACCCTGCACTTCATCATATAATATTGTCCACTGGACCAAGGAGCTAGCTTGTCCTCCATAGGGTTCAACAATTGACTTCAGTTCTAAGGTTTAAACTGACTCTGTGAACAACCCCCACTACGGTACATACTATCCACTATGCCCACGGTGCCGGTGCCTCGTCCAGCCTACTCCCAGGCCAGAGAGAATCTGGTGAAGGCCATCCCACCCAAGATCATTTGCCTACTGGCCTGCGGAGGATGGGACTGCCGCTATGAAGGACCAGCCTGCTGGAGGCCCAGCCAACAAGCTGTACAGGGACTCTTCTCACACTGGTGAGGAGGGGGGAGAGAGAGGGAAGGAGGGAAGGAGGGAAAGAGATACAGAAGAGAAAGAGGTGGGGAGGGAGAGATCTGCATGGGAAGGGAGTGATGATTGGAAGTTCTATATTCACTTCTGTTCTGTTCGCAGGGTGACTGATGACATTGTGGCCATGGCACGACCCTCTTCTCACCTCATCAAGAAATACAACATCATAGAGCAGTTCCAACYGTAAATAGTCATGTATATGTGCATGCCTGCATGTCTGCCGAGGTGTGTTCGCGTGTCCACCCTCTTTCTCCTCTAACTGATCCTGTTCTCTCTGACCAGGCTGAACATCAAGTCCATCATCAACATGCAGTTGCCTGGGGAGCATGCTCACTGTGGCCCTCCACTGGAGCCAGACACTGGATTCACTTACTCCCCACAAACCTTTATGGAGAATAATAGTAAGACTATACTGTATTTATACCTAGAGTATATCTACAACACACACTTTACTTTAGGATTGTCTCTGTGGCCTTTCGTAAATTAAATATGTGTTCTTGTCTTTCCTTCTGTGTGTGTGTGTGCTTGTGGTGCAGTCTTCTTCTTCAACTTTGGCATGCCGGACTTCGGTGTGTCGTCTCTCGTGGGGATGATGGATGGAGTAAAGGTGTTAGCCTTCGCTGTGAAAGAAGGGAAGGTGGCGGTGCACTGTCACGCAGGCTTGGGGAGGACAGGTGTGTGTATATTTTTGGAGAATACGGTTCTCAGTACATCAATTGTCTTTATTGTTCACTTAATTTAGAATATACATTGACTGAAATCAGAAACATATTGTCCATAAACGATCCTGCAAAAATGGGCACACCTCCTGTCATTGTTGACAGGTGTCCTGATAGCCTGCTACCTGGTCTACACTCTGCGTGTGAGCCCCAGTGAGGCGGTCCACTACGTGCGTATCAAACGTCCCTGTTCCATCCAGACCAGGGACCAGATCAGCCTGGTGTTTGACTTTGCTCGTCTTCTGGGCCCTCAGCTGGCCCAGTACCCTGACTTCAGCCTGCGCCACGGGGCCCAGTTCACCCTGCTGCAGTACCTGCACCGTCAGGTCCTCCTCCTCCATGGCCAGGAGGCCCGCACCCTCAGGCACACTCCCAAGGTGTCTGTTTTGTATAATTATTTTGGCAACACTATCTGTCTTTTAGGTAATAAGTAATGTAGGGTAGAGTGGGGTAAGTTGTCGAATAGGGGAGAGTGGGGTAAGTTGTCATGTAGGGTAGAGTGGGGTAAGTTGTCATGTAGGGGAGAGTGGGTTAAGTTGAGCCAAACCTTGCTTCTAGGAAACCATATACAAAATGAATCATTTTACAAAATTGAGCAAGAAGTCCTTATTTCATGGAGTCTGTGAAGGAAGAAACCACATGGAAAAAGTGGAAAGCAAGTTGGGTAAAAAAAAGGATTTTCATCAAGTCAAATGAATTCATTGTGTTAGAGCAGTGGTTCCCAAACGTTTTATCGTCCTGTACCCCTTCAAACATTCAACCTCCAGCTGCATACCCCCTCTAGCACCAGGGTCAGCACACTCTCAAATGTTGTTTTTTACCATCATTGTAAGCCTGTCACACACACATTATACGATACATTTATTAAACATAAGAATGAGTGTGAGTTTTTGTCACAACCCGGCTCGTGGGAAGTGACAAAGAGCACAAATAATATAATAATAATCAATAATTTTGCTCTTTATTTAGCCATCTTAAAACCTTATTTGTTCATCAAAAATTGTGAATAACTCACCACAGATTAATGAGAAGGGTGTGCTTGAAAGGATGCACATAACTCTGCAATGTTGGGTTGTATTGGAGAGAGTCTCAGTCTTAAATAATCTTCCACACAGTCTGTGCCTGTATTTAGTTTTCACCTAGTGAGGGCTGAGAATCCACTCTCACATAGGTAAGTGGTTGCTAAGGGCATCAGTGTCTTAACAGCACGATTTGCCAAGGCAGGATACTCTGAGCTCAGCCCTATCCAGATTCAATTCTATTCTCACAGAACCGCTTGTTGCAATTTCGATGAGGCTCTCTTGTTCAGATATCTGTAAGTGGACTGGAGGCAGGGCATGAAAGGGATAATGAATCCCAGTTGTTTGTGTCGTCCATTTCGAGAAAGTACCTGTGTAATTGCTCACCCAGCTCACTCAGGTGCTTCGCTATATCACATTTGACTTGTCCATAAACTTGAGTTAATTTGCACACAAAAAATCATACAATGATGGAAAGACCCATCTGTTGTCCTTGTTAACCTCTAATTCTTCCCAAACCCGGATCCGGGAGCACCCCCATCAGTAAAAAAGCTGACTAGCATAGCCTAGCATAGCGTCACAAGTAAATACTAGCATCTAAATATCATTAAATCACAAGTCCAAGACACCAAATGAAAGATACACATCTTGTGAATCAGCCATCATTTCCGATTTTTTAAATGTTTTACAGGGAAGACACAATATGTATTTCTATTAGCTAACCACCATAGCAAAAGACACAACTTTTTTTCCCACCATTTTTTTCCTGCATAGGTAGCCATCACTAATTCGACCAAATAAAGATATAAATAGCCACTAACCAAGAAAAAACTTCATCAGATGACAGTCTGATAACATATTTATTGTATAGCATATGTTTTGTTAGAAAAATTTGCATATTTCAGGTATAAATCACAGTCTACATTGCAGCTGCAATCTGAAATAGCGTCGATGCAGGCAGATTAATTACAGAGACCAACGTCAAATACCTAATTACTCATCATAAAACATTATTGAAAAAAAACACAGCGTACAGCAAATGAAGCCCAACATCTTGTGAATCCAGCCAAATGTCAGATTTTTTAAGTGTTTTACAGCGAAAACACAATATAGCATTATATTAGCTTGCCACAATAGCCAGAAACACAACCGCATTTACCAGCAGCAAATGTTAGCGATCGTAACAATCCAGCAAAAGATATATAATTTGACTAACCTTGATAAACTTCATCAGATGACAGTCCTGTAACATCATATTACACAATGCATATAGGTTTTGTTCGAAAATGTGCATATTTAGCAGCACAAATCGTGGTTATACAATGTGACCAGTAGCAACATTTCATGCATTCTGGCCGGCGCCATCTTGGAGAGGCACCTAATCTAATCGATAAATAATCGTAAACTTGACTAAAAAATACAGGTTGGACAGCAAATGAAAGATGCATTAGTTATTAATGCAACCGCCGTGTTAGATTTTTAAAATAACGTTACTAGACATACAGTGTGCGTTACAGCCAGACTAGTGCCGCAATTAATGGCGGACAAATCCTTTTACATTTTTCCACATAAATACGGAATAACATAAAATAGCTCTTACCTTTGGACGAGCTTCCATCAGAATCTGGGCAAGTTGTCCTTTGTCCAAAAGAATCGTGCTCGGTTGTAAAACGTCCTCTTCAACTTTGGAACTAGCAGCTAACAATAGCTATGTGGCGCAGACATGCCCAAATGTTCAAAACGCAATACTAAGGAAATTCCGAAAAATCGCAATATACTCGCATAAACTGATATAATCGCGTTTAAAATAACTTCGTTATGATGTTTCTAACACCTAATCGAATTAAATTACAGACGGATATATCTAAGGCTGATAACTGAGCGTTTCAAAATGCCATCCTGAGGTCTTGCTTTGCGTCCTGACGAACGTCGAAAAGAGAGCTCCCTCCGTTCCTTGGGGCTTTATAGGTCTGAGATCTGCGTAGAAACTCCATTCCAATTCTCATTGGTTACTGACATCCAGGGGAAGGCGGGTGCAGTTCATGTCGACCCATAGGATACATACAGAGCTTTAAACTGATCTGAGAACAGAGCCTCGTTTTCAGACCTTCGCAGTTCCTGTCATGAATTTCGCTGCAGAAAGAGTTCTGTTCACCCACAGACATAATTCAAACGTTTTAGAAACTAGAGATTGTTTTCTATCCAATAGTAATAATAATATGCATATTGTACGAGCAAGAATTGAGTACGAGGCAGTTTAATTTGGGAACGATAAATGTCGAAGTTGAAACAGCACCCCCTATAGTGGCAAGATTAATGCAGACAGAGAAGAGCTCCAACTTCTTAATCATAACCTCAATTTGTCCCGCACATTGAATATAGTTGCGGAGAGTCCCTGTAATCCTAGATTCAAATCATTCAGGAGAGAAAAAAACATCACCCAGATAAATCAGTCGTGTGAGAAACTTATGCAAGCTTTCAGACAAGTGAAAATTAGGTCAGTAAAGAAAACTTTGTTTCTCAATTTAAAAAAACATGTCAATACTTTTCCCCTTGATAACCAGCGGACTTCTGTATGTTGTAGAAGCGTTACATGGTCGCTGCCCATATCATTGCAAAATGCAGAAAATACACGAAAGTTGCTTTAAAACTTCTTACGGCTGAGATCCCGTTAACGGGATCGATATGACAACAGCCAGTGAAAGTGCAGGGCGCCAAATTCAAAACAACAGAAATCTCATAATTAAAATTCCTCAGACATACAAGTATTTTACACCATTTTAAAGATACACTTCTTGTTAATCCCACCACAGTGTCCGATTTCAAATAGACTTTTCGGCGAAAGCACCACAAACGATTATGTTAGGTCAGCACCTATTCACAGAAAAACACAGGCATTTTTCCAGCCAAAGAGAGGAGTCACAAAAATCAGAAATAGAGATAGAATTAATCACTAACCTTTGATGAACTTCATCAGATGACACTCATAGAACTTCATGTTACACAATACATGTATGTTTTGTTCGGTAGAGTTCATATTTATATAAAAAAATCTCAGTTTACATTGGCGCGTTATGTTCAGTAATGTTTTGCCTCCAAAACATCCYGTGATTTTGTAGAGAGCCAGATCAATTTACAGAAATACTCATAATAAACATTGATAAAAGATACAAGTATTAAACATGGAACTTTAGATAAACTTCTCCTTAATGCAACCGCTGTGCCAGATTTCAAAAAACACTTTACGGAAAAAGCACACCATGCTATAATCGGAGTACAGTGCCTAGAGCTCAAATAAGCCATAAAGTCAACAGAAGTCAGAAATAGTATTATAAATATTCACTTACTTACCTTTGATGATCTTCATCAGAATACACTCCCAGGAATCCCAGTTCCACAATAAATGTTTGTTTTGTTCGATATAGTCCATCATTTATGTCCAAATATCTTCATTTTGTTTGCGCGTTCAGTCCAGTAATCCACATGCATGACGTGCAGTTCAGACGAAAAGTCAAACATTTCCATTACAGTTCGTAGAAACATGTCAAACGATGTATAGAATCAATCTTCAGGATGTTTTTAACATAAATCTTCAATAATGTTTCAACCGGAGAATTCCTTTGTCTTCAGAAATGCGATGGAAAGCAGGTCGCTCTCACGTGACCGCGCATGTTCAGCTCGTGCCAGACACCTGACTCAAAGAGCTCTCCTTCCCTCATTCGTCACAGTAGAAGCATCAAACAAGGTTTTAAAGACTATTGACATCAAGTGGAAGCCTTAGGAAGTGCAAAATGACCAATATCCCACTGTATATTGGATATGCAAACCTACAAACCTCAGATTTCCCACTTCCTGGTTGGATTTTTTCTCAGGTTTTTGCCTGCCATATGAGTTCTGTTATACTCACAGACATCATTCAAACAGTTTTAGAAACTTCAGAGTGTTTTCTATCCAAATCTATATCTCAGCCTCTGAGCCTGAGTAGCAGGCAGTTTACTCTGGGCACCTTTTCATCCAAGCTACTCAATACTGCCATCCAGCCATAAGAAGTTATCAAAGTTAACCATTTTCACTGTAGTGTCCAAAACATCTTTCAAGATGTCAGGCATTCCCTTGGCAGCAAGAGCCTCTCGGTGGATGCTGCAGTGTACCCAAGTGGCGTCGGGAGCAACTGCTTGCATGTGCGTTACCACTCCACTATGTCTCCCTGTCATGGTTTTGCTCTATCAGTTCAGATACCAATACATCTTGACCACCAAAGTCCATTTGATATCACAAAGCGGTCCAGTACTTAAAAAATATCCTCTCCTGTTGTCCTGGTTTCCAGTGGTTTGCAGAAGAGGATGTCTTCCTTAATTGACCCCCCATAAATATAACGGACATGATGCTTGTATCTAAACCAAAGTATATCATTTTAAGATTGTTCTGTACAACTTTATCATCCAAAGTAAGTCTGCTGCTCTTGTGTTTTAAAATTGCATGTTTCAATTCTCTCTTCCACAGCAGGTGTTTTGATATCAAATATCCCTGCACTCACATTTAAAGTGGAACATGGTTGATTCTCTGCTTTGACATCACCTTTCTCTCCATGATTCTTACAGACACTTTCAATGCCCTTCTCATCCACATGCATTTCCTTTCTTTTTCACTTTCGATGGTCACTGTCATTAGGCACTGGCTGATGGTGGGTGGGACATTACTGTTAGGAGCACTCCCACAGTCATCCAAACTAGTGAGGTTTGACATGTGGGGACCTGCTCCACTCCTAGGGTCTGGGTTCCATGTAGAGTTAGATATGAGGTCCTAAACCTAGCATGAAAGTATATCATTGTAGCTGTGTGGGTTTAATATAGTCAAAATGCCTMCCTTGAGGTAAGATGAGCCAATGGCAAATATAAGTGTTTTCTTCCCAGGCATAATGCAAGGCATTATAGCTGGGATATGAGTTAACAACAGGGCTGGGCCTAAAGTAGTGTTTGTTGGGTGTTACTCCTGTGTTAAAAGATGCTTAAAATTATTCAAAGACAAAAAGCGTTTGTGATTGTGTTGAATATAAAGATAAAAAGGTAGTGTTAATATCTCATTCAGTACAGAAATTTGTAGGCGGCTTAATTTACCCTGTCCCGCAGCTCAACTTTTTTGGGGGGACAAGCTATATTTTCAAAACCTGTAATGTTTACATGAATTCGGATTTTTTCCCCCCAGGGATACACAACATCCTGAAATATTAGTAGACATCATTGTTAGAAAGAATACTAGAAAGAATGCTCTCTCTCTCCATCTTCCACTCTCTCCAGTATCCCATGGGATCCTGTATCTGTTTCTAAAAGCTATCTGTTTTCATGATGATCATCATCTAGGTGGTGTACCTGCTGTGTGGCCGTCTTACTGCCCTGGCCTTGGGCCTGCCTGCCCCACCGGAGGTGCATGCTGAGCTGGAGAGAAGGGCCGAACTGCGGGCCCTTGGCAGGGCTGTGAGGGAGACCCTGGTGGCCAAGCAGTACCTGCCCCTGCACCGTGAGGTCCATAGGGGGTCCTGGGGAGGGTCAGGGTCTGTGTCCTCCTGGGACGAACCAGAGGGGTTTCTGGAGAGAAAGAGACAGGTACTGCTGGATAAACGCAGCTACAGTGACTCAGACCTCAGCAAGATCACTGTAAAACAGGTAAGGGTTAACATCAGGGTTAGACTGGGCATACACGTCTTCTAAAATCTGAACAACTTGGACGTGTTCACATTTTCCGATTTCCTTGTCCCAAATCTTTCATTCCGTCCATCCTCGACCCCTGGACGTGGGTGCTCACATTACAGGATGATTTACTAGTTCACCCTGCCCCACGTTTCTCGGTTGTCGTAGGAAAAAAATACAGACATGCAAACAGCAAGCTACTTTATTAATGTGCACATTATTTTGTGAAGAAACATTTWWAAAAAAGAGATGGATGCGCAGAATATAGACCCGCAAATGGTTGGGCAGCTGTGGGCACTTTCTATTCTACAGAGGGAATTGGAAGTAATATAAACCATTTAATATTGAGAAGGCAGCTGTGTTCTCTCCACAGCTCCACAAACCTGTCCATCATCTCAGTCACATCAAATCAAATCAAATTGTATTTGTCACACATGCCGAACACAACAGGTGTACAAGCCCTTAACCAACAATGCTGTTTTGAGAAAAATAAGTGTTAAGTAAAAAATAGATAAGTAAAWWWWWWWWTTATAATAATAATAATAAATAAAGAGCAGCAGTAAAATAACAATAGCGAGGCGATATACAGGGGGTACAGGTACAGAGTCAATGTGCGGGGGCATCGGTTAGTCGAGGTAATTGAGGTAATATGTACATATAGGTAGAGTTAAAGTGACTATGCATAGATCATAAACAGAGAGTAGCAGCAGAATAAAAGAGGGGGGGTAGACAATGCAAATAGTCTGGGTAGCCATTCGATTAGCTGTTCAGGAGTCTTATGGCTTGGGGGTAGAAGCTGTTAAGAAGCCTTTTGGACCTAGACTAGGCGCTCCGGTACCGCTTGCCATGAGGTAGAAGAAAGCACAGTCTATGACTAGGATGATTGGAGTCTTCAGCTATTTTTAGGGCCTTCCTCTGATACTGCCTGGTATAGAGGTCCAGGATGGCAGGAAGCTGACCCCAGTGTGTACTGGGCCGTACGCACTACCCTCTGTAGTGCCTTGCGGTCAGAGGCTGAGCAGTTGCCATACCAGGCAGTGATGCAACCAGTCAGGATGCTCTCCATGGTGCAGCTGTAGAACTTTTTTTAGGATCTGAGGACCCATGCCAAATCTTTTCAGTCTCCTGTGGGGGAATAGGCTTTGTCTGTGCCCTCTTCACGACTGTCTTGGTGTGTTTGGACCATGATAGTTTGTTGGTGATGTGGACACCAAGGAACTTGAAGCTCTCAACCTGCTCCACTACAGCCCCATTAATTAGAATGGGGGCATGCTCGGTCCTCCTTTTCCTGTAGTCCACAATCATCTCCTTTGTCTTGATCACATTGAAGAAGAGGTTGTTATCCTGGCACCACATGGCCAGGTCTCCTCCCTATAGGCTGTCTCATCGTTGTCGGGCCTACCACTGTTGTGTCATCGGCAAACTTAATGATGGTGTTAGAATCGTGCCTGGCTATGCAGTCATGAGTGAACAGGGGCCATATGTTGAGGCGGTATGCAAATTAAAGTGGGTCTAGGGTTTCTGGGATAATGGTGTTGATGTGAGCCATGACCAGCCTTTCAAAGCACTTCATGGCTACAGACATGAGTGCTATGGGCCGGTAGTCATATAGGCAGGTTACCTTAGTGTTCTTGGGCACGCAGAATATGGTGGTCTGCTTGAAACATGTTGGTACTACAGACTCAGTCAGGGACAGGTTGAAAATGTCAGTGAAGACACTTGCCAGTTGGTCAGCGCATGTTTGAAGTACACGTTCTGGAAATCCGTCTGGCCCTGTGGCCTTGTGAATGTTGACCTGTTTAAAGGTCTTATTCACATCAGCTATGGAGAGCGTGATCACACAGTCGTCCGGAACAGCTGATGCTCTCATGCATGGTTCAGTGTTGCTTGCCTCGAAGCGAGCATAGAAGTAATTTAGCTTGTCTGGTAGGCTCGTGTCACCCACTCAAACTATGTGAGTCCTGACGTACTGATCATAGCCCAAGTTCAAAGGATTTCAATACAATTTGTTTCGGCAAAAGCGAATTCGTGGCGAAATTGAGTAGTGTATCCCTGGCATTACTGGTTACAGGTGGTACATTCTTGAACATTAGTTTAGAAAAATGTGCATTGGTACTAGCAACATTCAGAGCCTTGAAATTAACCACATTGCTTTATTTTCTTCCAGGATCTTGAGTTGGGCTCATACTGTACTGTACTAGATAGGAGTAAGAGAGACTGGCCTGGGTTAGAGCAGATTAGACCTGACTTGAGACCTATGAGTCCAGTCCTACCCACCCCTACAGCTGGCCTCTGTTCCAGTCCTGAGGACTCACAAAGACTCAACCTCCCAGCAGGCAGTGGGGCAACCAACAGTAACTGTTCTTCGAAGAGTTTAAAGTGCACTGCCAAGAGGGCGCCAGCGTTTCACAAATTCAACTCTTACATTGAGGTGAGTATCAGACTGTGTTACTGGGGGCATACTAGTAAAAGTGTCTCTTTTTAATATAAAGCACATTTCTTAATACACTATTTCCTGTGCTTTGAAGGTACGTAAAAACCAGTGTAAGTCCGGACAGGCCTCAGTGGCTCGGGCAGTTGCCAAGGAGATGGCAGATCTAAACCCCCCTGGAGAGTCTGTTCTACAGAGGACAGCACTGCTACAGGTAATAAACTGTTACAGCAGGTTATCACAAGCTGAGGTGTAGTGTAGACTGTCTGGAAGTTACTAAGCTACTAAAGCCATTGAAGCTTATTCTGCGGATCTCAAGATTTGGGCCCTCCTGAATTGACTTAAATGAAATGGAATTTACCATAACTATGATTACAACATATTGGAATGGGATACCTTAATCTGTCATGGGCTGCCTACCAGTAACCGGAATCCTGACTGCACTCTGTTCTTTCTGTGTTGACTGACAGGAGGAGCTGAACAGCAGTGAGTGTGCCTGGGCTCTACTGGTCACAGAGTCTGATCCGCACGTACTCAGCTGTCTATTGTGGACCTGGCTGGAGAAACTCAAGGTCAGAGGGCTCAGATAAAGATCTCTCTCCCTTTATACTCTCACTCTCTTACAGTCTCCTGCTTTTTATACTCTCTTTTTATCTCTCTCCAGGAGCCTGTTCTGAGTGCAGATGACATAGAGAGGTTGACCTCAGTATCTCAACACGTGAACCATCTCAGTGTGTTAATGAAGGTGAGAGACCCAGTCAGACCATTGATACACGTTTAACCATGTCATGGCTTACTTCGGGGTCTTCAACCTCCTCAGCAACTATTGTGTATGTGTGTGTGCATGTTGTCCCAGCAGCCCCAGCGCCACACCATGTCCTGTTTGCTGGGTTGTGTGGGTCAGGTGACCAGTCTGTGTCCTCAGAGAGAGGAGGCTGTACTACGACGCCTGATACAAGCACTCACCAGGGTGAGTCTGTGGGTGTGTGCGTGAGTGTGTGTGGCAGTCATAGTTCAAATTGATGTCTAACTATTGTTCTCTGTTTTCAATAGCACCCTCAGGAGGAGATGGAGAGCTATAAAGTCCTGATGAGAATCCTCAAGTCCAGCATCAGACAAACACTCCATAACCATAACTCCCTCACACAGACCTCAGACTACACAAACACCTGCTCAAGAAGAGGAAACAATTGATTGATTGGTTGATGGGTTAATTGGTTGTACAAACTTCATAACCCTTTCTATGAAGGGTCAAATATTTGTTCAATTTCTAGTGTTTTCTTTTCTATGACTAGGTGCAGTAAGCTCCTTACTGTTTTAGTGGTGCTTGGATGGGTGTAGATTCTATGAAGCATGGCCATGATCCTGATATTGGAATATATTCTCTCTGCACATTACACAATACAAATATTTGTACCATTGACCTCATCCCGGCGTGTATTATTGTTAAAATCTTACATACACACTGAACAAAAATATAAATGCAACATGTAAAGTGTTGGTCCCATATTTCATGAGCTGAAATAAAAGATCCCAGAAATGTTCCATATGCTTGTTTCTCTCAAATTTTGTGAACAAATTTGTTTACATTCCTGTTAGTGAGCATTTCTCATTTGCCAAGATAATCCATCCAGATGACAGGTAGCATATCAAGAAGCTGATTAAACATCATAATTATTACACAGGTGCACCTTGTGCTGGGGACAACAAAAGGCCACCCTAAAATGTGCAGTTTTGTTACACAACACAATGCCACAGATGTCGAAGGGTTTTGAGGGAGCGTGCAATTGGCATGCTGACTGCAAGAATGTCCACCAGAGCTGTTTCCAGAGAGATGAATGTTAATTTCTCTACAATAAGCCACCTCCAACGTCGTTTTAGAGAATTTGGCAGTACGTCCAACCAGACCTCACAACTGCAGACCATGTGTAACCACGCCAGCCCAGGACTTCCACATCCGGCCTCTTCATCTGCAGGATCGTCTGAGACCAGCCACCCAGACAGCTGATAAAACTGTGGGTTTGTACAACTGAAGAATTTCTGCACAAACTGTCAGAAATGGTCTCAGGGAAGCTCATCTGCATGCTCGTTGTCCAGGGTCTTGACCTGACTGCAGTTTGGCATCATAATTGACTTCAGTGGGCAAATGCTCAGCTTCAATGGCCACTGGCACGCTAGAGAAGTGTGCTCTTCACGGAAGAATTTGTATGGCGTCGTGTGGGCGAGCGGTTTGCTGATGTGAACAGAGTGCTCCATTGTGGCGTAGGGGTTATGGTATGGGCATGCATAAGCTACGGAAAATGAAAACAATTGCATTTTCCCAATGGCAATTTGAATCCAGAGATACTTTGACGAGATCCTGAGGCCCATTGTCATTCCATTCATCCACCGCCATCCTCTCATGTTTTAGCATGATTATGCATGTCGCAAGGATCTGTACACAATTCCTGGAAGCTGAAAATGTCCCAGTTCTCCCATGTCCTGCATACTCACCAGACATGTCACCCATTGAACATGTTTGGGATGCTCTGTATCGACGTGTATGACAGCGTGTTCCAGTTCCCGCCAATATCCAGCAACTTCACACAGCCATTGGAGAAGAGTGGGACAACATCCCACAGGCCACAATCAACAGCCTGATCAACTCTATGCGAAGGAGATGTATCGCACTGTATGAGGCAAATGGTGGTCACACCAGATACTGTGGCTGGTTTTCTGATCCACGCCACTACCTTCTTTTTTTAAAGGTATCTGTGACCAACAGATACATATCTGTATTCCTGTGAAATCCATCGATTAAGGCCTAATACATTTATTTAAATTGATTGATTTCCTTACATGAACAATAACTCAATAAAATCTTTGAAGTTACGTATTGTCACGATGGTATGAAGAGATTTGGGAGACAGGCGCAGGATTGCGTAATAGTTTTTTTTATTAAGCCCAAATTACGGCGTGCCGTGTAAATAGCATGGGGACGAAGACCAAACAAACAAGTAACAAAACACAGGGTTGAAACCCAAAACAAAAGAGTGAGGAGTACCTCGAATAAATAACACTAGCGCACAATGATTATCACATGGGACGAGACCCATAACCATCTGCGCAATCCACAAGGGCACGAAAGCCCAAAACACACAGCACAGGTACTCACACGCACCAATGGACATTGTAACAATAATAGACAGCACCATGGTGAACAAAGGGCACATATATACAAACACAATCAGTGGGAATAAGGGCCAGATGAGTGCAATGAAAGATCCAAAGGGATCCGTGACAGTACCCCCCACCCCGTTGGTGCGTGTGAGTACCTGGATTTGATCTTCCTGTCCGGGTTGGCGCCCCCCCCCCACACCATTAGAGGGATATCTTCAACCACCAACTTACCATCCTGAGACAAGGCCGAGTATAGCCCACAAAGATCTCCGCCATGGCACAACCCAAGGGGGGGGCGCCAACCCAGACAGGAAGATCACGTCAGTGACTCAACCCACTCAAGTGACACACCCCTCCTAGGGACGGCATGGAAGAGCACCAGTAAGCCAGTGACTCAGCKCCTGTAATAGGGTTAGAGGCAGAGAATCCCAGTGGAGAGAGGGGAACCGGCCAGGCAGAGACAGCAAGGTCGGTTCGTTGCTCCAGAGCCTTTCCGTTCACCTTCACACTCCTGGGCCAGACTACACTCAATCATAGGACCTACTGAAAAGATAAGTCTTCAATAAAGACTTAAAGGTTGAGACCGAGTCTGCGTCTCTCTCATGGGTAGGCAGACCATTCCATAAAAATTGAGATCTATAGGAGAAAGCCCTGCCTCCAGCTGTTTGCTTAGAAATTCTAGGGACAATTAGGAGGCCTGCGTCTTGTGACCGTAGCGTACGTGTAGGTATGTACGGCAGGACCAACTCGGAAAGATAGGTAGGAGCAAGCCCATGTAACGCTTTGTAGGTTAACAATAACACCTTGAGATCAGCCCTTGCTTTAACAGGAAGCCAGTGTAGGGAGGCTAGCACTGGAGTAATATGATCAAATTTTTTGGTTCTAGTCAGGATTCTAGCAGCCGTATTTAGCACTAACTGAAGTTTATTTAGTGCTTTATCCGGGTAGCCGGGAAGTAGAGCATTGCAGTAGTCTAACCTAGAAGCAACAAAAGCATGGAGTAGAGATACTCTGAATGATCGGCTATGAAAAGCCAACTGACATTTACTCCTGAGGTGCTGACTTGCTGCATCCTCGACAACTACTGTGATTATTATTATTTGACCCTGCTGGTCATCTATGAACATTTGAACATCTTGGCCATGTTCTGTTATAATCTCCACCCGGCACAGCCAGAAGAGAACTGGCCACCCCTCATAGCCTGGTTCCTCTCTAGGTTTCTTCCTAGGTTCTGGCCTTTCTAAGGAGTTTTTCCTAGCTACCGTGCTTCTACACCTGCATTGCTTGCTGTTTGGGGTTTTAGGCTGGATTTCTGTACAGCACTTTGTGACATCAGCTGATGTAAGAAGGTCTTTATTAATACATTTGATTGATTGATTGATTGCAGAGGATAAATTCATTAGAGTTACCAGCCTCAGAAATTGCAGCACAAATAAATGTTTCACAGAGTTCAAGTAACAGACACATCTCAACATCAACTATTCAGAGGAGACCGCGTGAATCAGGCCTTGGTTGTCGAATTGATGCAAAGAAACCACTACTAAAGGACACCAATAATAAGAAGAGACTTGCTTGTGCCAAGAAACACGAGAAATTAATAAGAGACAGGTGGAAATGTGTCCTTTGGTCTGGAGTCCAAATTTGAGATATTTGGTTCCAATCACCTTGTCTGTGTGAGACGTGGTGTGGATGAACGGATGATCTCCGCATGTGTATTTCCCACCGTAAAGCATGGAGGAGGAGGTGTTATGGTGTGGGGATGCTTTGCTGGTGACACTGGATGTGATTTATTTAGATTTCAAGGGACACTTAACCAGCATGGCTACCACAGCATTCTGCAGTGATAGGCCATTCTATCTGGTTTGGGCTTAGTGGGACTAGCGTTTGTTTTTCAACAGGACAATGACCCAACACACCTCCAGGCTGTGTAAGGGCTATTTTACCAAGAAGGAGAGTGATGGAGTGCATCAGATGACCTGGCATCCTCAATCACCCGACCTCAACCCAATTGAGATGGTTTGGGATGAGTCTGGGGTGGCTTTTTGAAGAATCTCAAATATAAAATATATTTTGATTTGTTTCACACTTTTTTGTTTACTACATGATTCCATAATTTTGATGTCTTCACTATTATTCTACAATGTAGAAAAAAGTTAAAATAAAGAAAAACCCTTGAATGAGTAGGTGTTCTAAAACTTTTGACCGGTAGTGTACATAGTAAGAAGAAGATTCTGAAATAATTAGGTTTGGGAGAGATACAGTACGTTATATTGTACTCTTATCAAATCAAATGTAATTTGTCACGTAACCAGCAATGCAGTTCAAGAAATAGAGTTAAGAATAAATTTACTAAATAAACGAACTAAAATTATAAAACAAGTAACACAAGACAATTACATAACAATAACGAGGCTATATACAGGGGGTACCGGTACAAAGTCAATGTGCAGGGGTACAGGTTAGTCGAGGTAATTTGTAAAGTGACTATGCATAGATAATAAACAGCGAGCAGCAGCAGTGTAAAAACAAAAGGGGGTGGGGATCAATGTAAATAGTCRGGGTYGSCATTTGATTAATTATTCAGCAGTCTTATGGCTTTGGGGTAGAAGCTGTTAAGAAGCCTTTTCATCTTAGACTTGGCGCTCCGGTACCGCTTGCCGTGCGGTAGCAGAGAGAACAGTCTATGACTAGGGTGACTGGAGTCTTTGACAATTTAGTATATATGTTCTGGATTTCAGGAAGCTTGGCCCCAGTGATGTACTGGGGCGTACGCACTACCCTCTGTAGCGCCTTATGGTCAGATGCCAAGCAGTTGCCATACCAGGCAGTGATGCAACCAGTCAGGATGCTCTCGATGGTGCAGCTGTAGTACCMTTTGAGGATCCGAGGACCCATGACAAATCTTTTCAGTCTCCTGAGGGGGAATAGGCTTTATGTCCATTGCTRGTGTTTCTTGGCCCAAGCAAGTCTCTTCTTACAGGCTGCAATTTCTGAGGCTGGTAACTCTAATGAATTTATCCTCTGCAGCAGAAGTAACTCTGGGTCTTCCTTTCCTGTGGCGGTCCTCATGAGAGCCAGTTTCATCATAGCGCTTGATGGTTTTTGCGACTGCACTTGAAGAAACGTTCAAAGTTCTTGAAATGTTCCGTATTGACTGACCTTCATGACTTAAAATAATGATGTACTGTCATTTCTCTCTGCTTATTTGAGCTGTTCTTGCCATAATATGGACTTCTGTATATCTTCTGTATACCACCCCTACCTTGTCACAACACAATTGATTGGCTCAAACGCATTAAGGAGGAAAGAAATTCCACAAATACATTTTTAGTAAGGCACACCTGTTCATTGAAATGCATTCCAGGTGACTACCTCATGAAGCTGGTTGAGAGAATGCCAAGAGTGTGCAAAGCTGTCATCAAGGCAAAGGGTGGCTACTTTTAAGAATCTCAAATATAAAATGTATTTGGATATGTTTAACAACTTTTTTGTTACTTCATGATTCCACATGTATTCTTTCATAGTTTTGATGTCTTCACTATTATTCTACAATGTAGAAAATAGTAAAAATAAAGAAAAACCCTTGAATGAGTAGCTGTGTCCAAACTTTTAACTGGTACTGTATATATATATAGATGTAGCCTACCTCTTTCAGGTAATGATTCAGTGCAGTATTAGCCTTATATTTAGCTAATTTAGCTAATGAATGATAGGTTCTGCATAATAAACTTCTAACTAGCCTCTGTCTCTTGCGCAATATGCAAGCACCTGGCCTTTCTCCTAAAAAGAAACACTCCTTAGCTCTTGGAGTCCCATGTCAGAAAATCTAGGCTAGAAAAGCTAGCTGGAATTATATATATTTTTTTCATTTCTTATACCAACAGACAATTCGAAGAGGGATGCAAGCTCTTGGTTTTTTAATGTAAAGTGCAGCAGCCAATAGAACTCACAGGTAGTTTGAAAGAAAAGCGAACGTGTGATGGTGGTAGGCTATAGCAGTTATTTATTCAGACCCATAACCATTCAATCTTCATGAAGAGAAGTGAAAGCAGTCTGCATTTAAGTCTAGTCCTATATTATTCAAGCATGTCATTAGAATGACGAAGATAAGGACAACGGAACTTATTTCATTTAACTGTTGAAAGTGAGGAAGGAATAAGGCAACAATAGAGAGTGAAAGAGGAGGTAGGCTAATAACATGGGGAATATTATGAAAGGTAGATACGCGTCAGCCTACTAATTATACAAATAGCCCCTATTATATTATAAAATCAAATTCGCTAGCCTATGCTTGTAACTCTGTAGGCCGCATGTGCTGCACCATAATTGCATGCTCTCTCAGCTTTATCATGTCTGAACGAGGTGCGAAATTCCAGTCCATATAATACAGTAGGCTATTATACAATACGGTTGTAACGATCGTCCTGGAAAGAAGGTGACCAAAACGCAGCGTGGTAAGTGTTCATTGTAATTGAATAAATAACCTGAACACTGAAACAACAAAAACAACAAAGAGAGTGAGCGAAACGAAACAGTCCTGTCTGGTGCAACAACACAAAACAGAAAACTACCCACAACACACAGGTGGAAAAAGGCTACCTAAGTATGGTTCTCAATCAGAGACAACGATAGACAGCTGCCTCTGATTGAGAACCACACCCGGCCAAACACACAGAAAAGAAAACATAGAACACCAGACATAGAATGCCCACCCCAACTCACGCCCTGACCAAACCAAAATAGAGACATAAAAAGGATCTCTAAGGTCAGGGCGTGACAACGGTACAGTAATACAGTTCACACTCAAAAAMATTAGCCTACTGGAGCTTTTTTCACGTATTTACCCAAGGGACCATATAGCCAACTACATCTATAGGCTTTTACGTTTTTCTGCCGTGCGTAATGTGCAGTACCCTATATATTATATCCTATGTATTAGATAATGGCACAATCATTTGGGCTTTTTTGCGCTTAAGCTCATGAAATGTCTGATGTAGGGCTCATCAGGCTCAGGTAGCATCAGGCCTGAATTTCCGATCACTCATAGGCAAATCCAGATATAGGCTATTTTAATGCATAGAAAGCATAGAAATAGCCTATGTCTGGATTTGCCTATGAACTTTGTTCGGAAATTCAGGCCTGATGCTACCTGAGCCCGATGAGCTTTAAATTAAATAGAATAGCTTGCTGGATGATACTTCCGGTTTTGGGTGGAAATATCGGGTTACCCAGGAGAAAAGTGATTTATTCTCGGAATGGAACATTTGTAAAATAGCAGGAAAATATTCAACCTTAGTACAGGTGTTGAAGTTGAGCCCTGCAACAAGTGCTGTCAGAAAATGTCTATGTAGCAATTTGAAGATGATGTCATGGCGTTTGCATGTACCTGTGTTGAAGTTGAGCCCTGTGACAAGTGCTGGAGAGAAAATGTCTATGTAGCAATTTGAAGATGATGCCAGGGTGTTTGTGTGTACCTGTGTCGAAGTTGAGCCCTGCGGCAAGTTCTGTCAGAAAATGTCTATGTAGCAATTTGAAGATAATGTCAGCGTGTACCTGTGTCGAAGTTGAGCACCCGTGCCGCTTCCACGGTGACAGACACATTGTCTCCCTCTATGTATGCGGCACTGACTCTCCGGTGAGATAGCTGGATCTCAAACAGACGTCTGCTGCATTGCATGTGGTGCAGCATCAGGTCATTGAGACGGGGCTCGATGTCTGTCTTATATGCATTAAACGACTGGTGGAATATGTTCTTCATGATCTGGAGGGAGAGGAGACCAGAGATGAGTCATGAAACAGAATGTGTTTTATGGTCAAACAGAAACATCAAGCACCCACCCACCCAGACGACCGGAGCTGGATAATCTCGTCTACCCAGCCGGGAAGAATTTAAGCCTGGGGACGAGATTAAGGGCTGGATAAAGACATCTCATGTGGCCCAAATGACAAGATAAAGCAACTGAAGCTCCTCTTTGAGCAAATGAAGGACCTGAGTGATTGTAAATGACAGACCATGGGGGTGGGACAAACACAGATAGATGTGTTGGTCATACCAAGAGCATAGCCATACAAACACACTGCCCTACCTACCATAGTCATTGTACAGGAATATAATCAGAACATTCAATTACTATCCATGGATGTTCTGAAAAAAAACTGTGGAAAACACATCTAAGACAATCTCTAATCTCTGACGTCTGCTCTGTCATCACGTCGATGGTAAAAACATGACAGTTTTAATTTCCAACTCTCTCGCTCGTATTCCTCCTTTCTCTCTCTGTGACACTGCTGTGCTCTCCTCTCATCTCTCCTTCGGCCCACAGCAGGACAGTCATCCGTAACCAGGTAACAACATACCTGTGTGTGTGTGTGTGTGTGTGTGTGTGTGTGTGTGTGTGTGTGTGTGTGTGTGTGTGTGTGTGTGTGTGTGTGTGTGTGTGTGTGTGTGTGTGTGTGTGTGTGTGTTAGACAGAGAATCTGACCTCTGTTTCTTAGCGAAGACGGCCACGTAGAGATGAGACATTCAGGGACAATCCAACAATCGCTTCATACTGATTTCACCCACCATCTTATTAACAAGATTTTGAAACACACACACAGTAGAACATTGCCGCTTTATATCGCCTGGAGGCAGCTTCTGTCCCTTGGTGGGTTGATTCTGCCTAATTTACAGCCTATTGTGTAACATTAAGATACAGATGGCTCCTCCAGCCTCTGCGCGCACACACACACACACACACACACACACACACACACACACACACACACACACACACACACACACACACACACACACAACACACACACACACACACCACACACACAACACACACACACACACACACACACACACACACACACACACACACACACATATTTATGGTATCCTCATGGCGGGACTAAAATGTATTTCTATTCAAAATCCTATTTTCCCTAACCCTAACCCTTACCATAACCATAACCCTAACCTTAACCCGTAACCCTAACCATAACCAAACCCTAAACCTAACCATAACCACTAACCACTAACCTCTAACGCTAACCCTAAACCTCACCCTTACCATAACCCTAAACTTAACCTGTAACCCTAACCCAAACCCTAAACCTAACCCCTAACCCTAATTCTAACCCTAACCGGTTGGATGTACAATATAGAAATAGGGCAGAATGTTGCAATATGCCCGTGCAACCCAAGGCTTGATACCACCAGAAACAGAAACCCTCTTAAACCTAAACCTAACCCCTAAGCTTAAAAAGCCTTTTTCGTCATTGCGATGTGGGAAATGTCCCCACGAGGGGCAATTTTCTTTTGTTTTACTATCCTTGAACCACCCCCCCCCCCACACACACACACACAAACAAACACACACTGAGCTTTGCTCAGTGTAATCAACCAACTAACACAGTGCTGTGGTAAGGGGTCATTTGCTGAATGAAAGGTGTGAGGTAAGTAGGTGTGAAATGCAGCTCTGCACTGTGGCCAGGGTTATTAATAAGCCTTTCCATTAAGATAGAAATACAGTACATTAGTCTGGCCAAGCAGGAGGCCAAGGCTCATACACATGCATGGAAGGGTATGGAAAACATCAGTTGACCACAGCATTCATTATGAGATGATTTATTAATTCATTTTCTGCCCAGTTGTTTTCTAAACCTCAGTTAATTTCTGTTGGTAATCAGACAGCGGCAAGCCTAAAGAATAGGTCTTGGCTCTAAGTGTTGGCCAGTGGTCCCAACCCAGGTCCTAGGGACATGTGCAAGGAATCGGTATGGAACGAATGCTCTACGTTTTCATCAGAAAGAGACAGTGCCTGCAGGGTCCTTACTGAGGAGTTTGCGGTGTGTCGTAGGAAGCGGACCATCTTGGTGTCTGAGACGGGGCAAAATAGCGCCATGTAGCGGTTCCGGAAGGTTCCGTAGATCTTGAGGTGGAACCCTGGCTTGACGGCAGAGCTCATTGGCTCCCTGAGAGCCTCCACTCCATAAGCAGATAGGTCGAAGAACAGGCTGTGGGCTCGGATGTCTGGAGTGGGCACCTGGAGATGAGAAGGAGAGGAGTGTGTTTGTGTGTGTGTGTGTGTGTGTGTGTGTGTGTGTGTGTGTGTGTGTGTGTGTGTGTGTGTGAGAGAGAGACAGAGAGAGAGAGATACAGTTCATTTAGAGGTAATAGGATTTGCAGGCCAGAGAGAAGAGATTACTGTCATATTTAGCATCATCATTATAGCAATAACATAAAACTACTGAGTGAGCAATGTTAAAAAAACTTTAATAATATCAAATAGTATGATATTATCCTGTAATACTGTGTATCAACAATGAACTATTTATGACATAGTATTCGTAAATATGCTTCACATACTGAATACAGTACCAGACAAAAGTACACACCTACTCATTAAAGGGTTTTTCTTAATTTTTACTATCTTCTACATTGTATAATAATAGTGAAGACATCAAAACTGTGACATAACACATATGGAATCATGGGGTAACCAAAAAAGTGTTAACTTCTCTAGGGTAGGGGGCAGCATTCGGGCGGAATTTTGGATGAAATGCATGCCCACATTAAACTGCCTGCTTCTCGGGCCCAGAAGATAGGATATGTATATAACTGGTAGATTTTTATAGAAAACACTATAAAGCTTCCAAAACTGTTAAAATAGTGTCTGTGAGTATAACAGAACTGATTTGGCAGGCAGAAACCTGAGAAACATTCATTCAGGAAGTAGTTTTTTTTGTGGTTTTGTAGTTTTCTATTCAATGCCATTACAGTATCCATTGACTTAGGACTCAAATTGCAGTTTCTATGCCTTCCACTAGATGTCAACAGTCTTTAGAAATTGTTTCAGGCTTGTATTCTGAAAAATGACGAAGTAAGAGCAGTCTGAATGAGTGGACCCTAAAGTGTCACAGAGCTTTTTCATGCGCGAGAGAGTGCCTTTCTTGTTTACCTTTTAAATTGACGACGTTATTGTCCGGTTGAAATATTATCGATTATTTAGGCTAAAAAACCTGAGGATTGGATATAAACATCGTTTGACATGTTTCGATGAACTTTAACGGATACAATTTGGATTTTTTTGTCTGCCTGTTTTGACTGCATTTGAGCCTGTGGATTACTGAAGAAAACGCGCGAACAAAACGGAGGTTTTTGGATATAAAGAGACTTTATCGAACAAAAGGAACATTTATTGAGTAAATGAATGTCTGCTGAGTGCAACCATATGAAGATCATCAAAGGTAAGGGATTAATTATATCTCTACTTCTGACTTGTGTAACTGTTCTACTTGGCTGGTTACTGTTTGTAATGATTTGTCTAGTGGGCTATGTTCTCAAATAATCGTAAGGTATGCTTTCGCCGTAAAGCATTTTTTAAATCTGACACCGTGGTTGGATTCACAAGAAGTTAATCTTTAAACCTATGTAAAATATGTTTTGTTTTCTGAATTTTTATAATGAGTATTTCTGTATTTGAATTTGGCGCCCAGCAGTTTCACTGGCTTTTGAAGAGGTGGGACGCTAACGTCTCACGTACCCAAGAGAGGTTAAACAAATCAAAATTTCTTTATAATTGAGATTCTTCTAGCTACCCTTTGCCTTGATGACAGCTTTGCACACGCTTAGCATTCTCTCAACCAGCTTCATGAGGAATGCTTTTCCAACAGTCTTGAATGAGTTTGCATATATGCAGAGTACTTGTTGGCTGCTTTTCATTCACTCTGCGGTCCAACTCATCCCAAACCATCTCAATTGGGTTGAGGTCGGGTGATTGTGGAGGCCATGTCATCTGATGCAGCACTCCATCACCCTCCTTCTTGGTCAAATAGCCCTTACATAGCCTGGATGTGTGTTGGGTCATTGTCCTGTTGAAAATCAAATTATAGTCCCACTAAGCGTAAACCAGATGGGATGCCATTTCCCTTTGCTTATTTGAGCTGTTCTTGCCATAATATGGACTTTTACCAAATCGGGCTATCTTCTGTATTCCTCGACCATGTCACGACACAATTGATTGGCTCAAATGCATTAATTAAGGAAAGAAATTCCACAAATTTACTTTTAACAAGGCACACCTGTTAATTAAAATGCATTCCAGGTGACTACCTCATGAAGCTGTTTGAGAGAATGCCAAGAGTGTGCAAAGCTGTCATCAAGGCAAAGGGTGGCTACTTTGAAGAATCTCAAATACAAAATATGTCATATGTGTTATTTGATAGTTTTGATGTCTTCACTATTACTCTACAATGTAGAAAATAGTCAAAATAAAGAAAACCCCTTGAATGAGTAGGTGTGTCCAAACTTTTGACTTCTACTGTATATCTCTCACTTCATATTGTCCTCCAAACCACCCTTTTTCTCCCTCCCTTTCACTCTCCCTTTTCCACCATTTGTGTGTATATGTGTATGTTGCTTCACCTGCTGCATGACGGAGGAACACCTGCTTTTCCCATCTCTATCACTCCACCTCTCTCTCTATCTACTCCCTTTCCATCTCTCTCTCCATTTCTCATCCCCTTTTCCACCCCATAGCCCATAGAGTGTTAATACCTATAACCCCCCCTGGCCAGGATTGATCTTGTTACACATCAATGACATGAACCAGACCAGTGTGATCGAACAGCATTTAGGAGGAGAGTGTGGTGGGTAACCAGATTGTAACCTCTGAGCTAAATTAATTAACTAACTGAAACAGCCGGAGAGAGAGGGATTGAAAGAGATAGAGGGATGAGGGGGATAGGTAGTGATTAGAAGTCACAGCTGTGTGAATCTGTCCCTGTGGAGAGGATGTAGCCGGAGCACAATAAGAGAACAAAATAAAGTAATGACGAACACAGACAGGTCTCTGAGAAACAGAATCTGACACATCACTGCTACTGCTCAACCTTATGAAACACTGACCTGAGATAGCCTGACCTGAGATCTCTCTCTCTCTCTCTCTATGAGAAACAGCAGGTAACAGGTGTAACAACTTAACTACATAACTTCATATGTGTATTTGTGTTAACGCTTATGTAGATATTATCCAGCTGCCTATCGCTCCTTCTCAGAGGGCTGGCAGGGACCTGCAGGGCAGCGAGGAGTCTGTGAGTCTGTCTGTTAGTTAGGGGGYCATCTCAATAGTCTAGTATGTCTTCCTCACCTCATCTCCTAACCGTCATCTTCACTGATCAAACCTAGCCAATGTGTAAGCAATATGGTGGATGCCTATTATATCTACAATTTCCATTCACCAGACCAGTTATTTCATGTCAATGCAGTTGAAGGAAAGAAGATAATGAGAGGAGGCTATTTCAGACTACAGAGAATAGTGATCTAGAACCTGTTAGAGCAAAACATCATGAATAAAAGTGAGCACAGGAGAAATCTCTGGTGCCAGAATTGTATCTATTACAAACCTAAGTTTGTCAAAGACTCCAGTCACCCAAGTCATAGACTGTTTTCTCTGCTACCGCACGGCACTGAGCGCCAAGTCTAGGTCCAAAAGGCTCCTTAACACCCCCAAGCCATAAGACAGCTGAACAATTAATCCAATGGCCACCCGGACTATTTACATTGAACCCTCCCACTACCGCTATTCACTATCTATGCATAGTCACTTTACCCCTACCTACAGTTGAAGTCAGAAGTTTACATACACCTTAGCCAAATACATTTAAACTCAGTTTTTCACAATTCCTGACATTTAATCCTAGTAAGAATTCCCTCTCTTAGGTCAGTTAGGATAACCACTTTATTTTTAAAATGTGAAATGTCAGAATAATAGTAGAGAGAATTATTTATTTCAGCTTTTATTTCTTTCATCACATTCCCAGTGGGTCAGACGTTTACATACCCTCAATTAGTATTTGGTAGCATTGCCTTTAAATTGTTTAACTTGGGTCAAACATTTCGGTTAGCCTTCCACAAGCTTTCCACAATAAGTTGGGGGAATTTTGGCCCATTCCTTCTGACAGAGCTGGTGTAACTGAGTCAGGTTTTTAGGCCTCCTTGCTCGCACACACTTTTTCAGTTCTGCCCACACATTTTCTATAGGATTGAGGTCATGGCTTTGTGATGGCCACTCCACTACCTTGATTTTGTTGTCCTTAAGCCATTTTGCCACAACTTTGGAAGTATGCTTGGGGTCATTGTCCATTTGGAAGACTCATTTGAGACCAAGCTTTAACTTCCTGACTGATGTCTTGAGATGTTGCTTCAATATATCCACATAATTTTCCTTCCTCATGACACCATCTATTTTGTGAAGTGCACCAATCCCTCCTGCAGCAAAGCACCCCCACAACATGATTCTGCCACCCCCGTGCTTCACAGTTGGGATGGTGTTCTTCGGCTTGCAAGCCTCCCCCTTTTTCCTCCAAACATAACGATGGTCATTATGGCCAAAGTTCTATTTTTGTTTCATCAGACCAGAGGACATTTCTCCAAAAAGTACGATCTTTGTCCCCATGTGCAGTTGCAAACCGTAGTCTGGCTTTTTCATGACGGTTTTGGAGCAGTGGCTTCTTCCTTGCTGAGTGGCCTTTCAGGTTATGTCGATACAGGACTTGTTTAACTGTGGATATAGATACTTTTGTACCTGTTTCCTCCAGCATCTTCACATGGTCCTTTGCTGTTGTTTTGGGATTGATTTGCGCCTTTCGCACCAAAGTACGTTCATCTCTAGGAGACAGAACACATCTCCTTTCTGAGCGGTATGACGGCTGCGTGGTCCCATGGTGTTTAAACTTGCGTTCTATTGTTTGTACCGATGAATGTGGTACCTTCAGGCGTTTGAAAATTGCTCCCAAGGATGAACCAGACTTGTGGAGGTCTACAATTTCTTTTCTGAGGTCTTGGCTGATTTCTTTAGATTTTCCCATGATGTCAAGCAAAGAGGCACTGAGTTTGAAGGTAGGTCTTGAAATACATCCACAGGTACACCTCCAATTGACTCAAATGATGTCAATTTGCCTATCAGAAGCTTCTAAAGCCATGATATAATTTTCTGGAATTTTCCAAGCTGATTAAAGGCACAGTCAACTTAGTGTATGTAAGCTTCTGACCCACTGGAATTGTGATACAGTCAATTATAAGTGAAATAATTTGTCTGTAAACAATTGCTGAAAAAATTACTTGTCATGCACAAAGTAGATGTCCTAACCGACTTGCCAAAACTATAGTTTGTTAACAAGAAATTTGTGGAGTGGTTGAAAAACAAGTTTTAATGACTCCAACCTAAGTGTATGTAAACTTCAACTGTATTCTATACTATCTACTGTATCTCAGTCTATGCCGCTCTGACATTGCTCGTCCATATATTTATATATTCTTAATTCCATTCCGTTACTTAGATTTGTGCGTATTAGATATTTCTTATGAAATTGTTAGATATTACTTGTTAGATATTGCTGCACTGTCGGAACTAGAAGCACAAGCACTTCGCTACACCCGCAATAACATCTGCTAAACACGTGTATGTGACAAATAAAATTAGATTTGAATGACTAAGGGAAATCCGTTTTTTAGGCAATTTTGCAAATTTTTAAAGTAAAAATAAAATATATTTACATAAGTATTCAGATCCTTTGATCTCAGGTGCATCCTGTTTCTATTGATCATCCTTGAGATGTTTCAACTTGATTGGAGTCCACCTGCCGTAAATTCAATTGATTGGACATGATTTGGAAAGGCATACACCTTTCCACAGTTGACAGTGCATGTCAGCGGAAAAATCAAGCCAGAACTGTCCGTAGAGCTCAGAGACAGGATTGTGTCGAGGCACAGATCTGGGGAAGGGTACCAAAATATTTCTGCAGCATTGAAGATCCGCAAGAACACAGTGGCCTCCATCATTCTCAAATGGAAAATGTTTGGAACTACCAAGTCTCTTCCTAGAGCTGGCCGCCTGGCCAAACTGAGCAATCGGGGGAAAGGGCCTTTGTCAGAGAGGTGACCAAGAACCCAATGCTCACTCTGACAGAGCTCAAGAGTTCCTCTGTGGAGATGGGAGAACCTTCCAGAAGGACAACTGTCTTGACTATCATTAAAAGTGAAGACTGTTATATTATTAAATCCATTCTCTAGGTTTAATTATTACGTGATTAAACAAATCATGTAAACATTAATTAACTAGGAATTTGGGGCACTACGGGAAAATGTCYTTACAGAGTTACTATTTCCCGAAAATAACTCTTCGGATATTTTTATATATTTTCAAAACAGTCGCTTATTAATGAATTTGACCTCGATCAGTCTCATTCTTGAACGTCGTAATTCCTTGTAGTCTGAACGAACTCAGACTTTACTTGTTGAATCATCCATACACAAATTGGCTAAATTATTTATTTACTAGCTAATTAAACAATTACAGAATATATGAAACATCCTGACATTATACAGTCAATACCGGCCCTAGAGGACTTAACAACACATGACAGTTTGGTTATAACCCAATAGATACAGAGAGAAAAGGGGGGATGGAAGGGAGACAAAGGAATGGGTCTCTAGGACAATGGGGAAGCTACGCTCCCAGAAATACAAATACCACTAATAAATCGCTCATTCGAAAAGTAATGCAATGTATTTACGTGAAGCTGGATTCGATAGTTGGTCGATGAGGTAAGACTCTGATTTGCCCAGTAGAGATCGCCATTGTCCTTTGTAGAGTCTTCCAGGTCGTAGTGGTGTGAGAGGTTAAATTCACTTTATAGATGCTTCCACGTTGTTGTCAGTGTTCTCAGACTAGACTTGCGCACATTTTCAGCTGCAGACTGATATAAGCTGTAGCCTAGGATTCACTTCTTCAGTGATCAATAGTTCAGTAACTCACGCTCCACGCAGTCTGGTCTTTTGGTAGAGTTGTAGTTTCAAACCATTTGTAACACCCGGCTTACACTGTGTGTAGACCGGCCTGATAGAAATTCAACAATTTCAAACGTGTGTAGCAAGCGCTCACGTTCTTTCTGGACATAGAAATTCAACCATTTGCAACCTTAGCTTACACAGTGGTTTGGGTGGTCTGGTGTGAATTGCGTCACGGGGGCATTTATACTTGGGTAGAAAAGGGGCCGTCTCATCATGTTTGTTCCCACCTGGGAGTGGCTACTGACTGTGCATAAGTTATCATAAAACAACCAATTCTCATTGAGAACACTAAATCAAATTGTTATCTTTTCAAAAGTATTCTTATACTTAATCATTTATCTTATACAACATTCAGATGTAAACCTGACAGCTGGGAAATGAACACGTTAAGAGATACAGTTATGTTGTCCTACTGTCTTTCATGATGTCACCAAATTAAACAAAATCGACATGGTCGTTTTTGGACCCCCTCCCCCGACCGTTTGCCCCATCCTCTATGTTGGAAATATTGTTCAATCATTCATTCTAGGATGCTGGAGTTTTGGCAGGAAGGGTCTCTATCCAGGGGGAGAGTGAGTCTCAGCCAAGAATTTATGACCTGTCGTAAATTCATAAAACTGCCGTAGGTTTTTCACATCTCTACCTAGCCGATCCACTGAAAGGGGCGAGCGTCATGACACAACCATCTCTGCAACACTCCACCAATCAGGCCCTTATGGTAGTGGGTAGACGGAGGCCACTCCTCAGTAAAAAGGCACATGACAGCCCAATTGGAGTTTGCAAAAAAGGCACCTAAAGACTCTCAGACCATGAGAAACAAGATTCTCTGGTCTGATGAAACCAAGATTGAACTATTTGGCCTGAATGCCAAGCGTCATATCTGGAGGAAACCTGGCACTATCCGTACATTGAAGCATGGTGCTGGCAGCATCATGCTGTGTGGTTGTTTTTCAGCGGCCTTGTCTGCGTTAGCATTGGACTTCTGTGTTGGGAAACAAAATGCAGCATCTCTAGCCACTCTCTTCCTATGAACCAGTTGCAATTAAATTACATTTTTTGAGACAGAAAACCTGCGGCTAAGGTGGATTCTAGGCTAACCTGGGCTGGCCCCTCTGTTCCAAGTTCATCAGGKACAGCCGGAGGCAGCTGTGGAGCCATTTTTGCGGCACTTGTGGAAGTGTCGTAGGTTAAGCACACAGAGCTTGCTGGAGCTAGGGAGCATCATCGCTATTGGGCTTGGAGGCAGCCTCAGTGGTTTGATGCTGCTGCTCATCACTCTCCTACTTTGTATGATGTTTATTTTACTAGGGAAGTCAGTTAAGAACAAATTCTTATTTTCAATGAAGGCCCCTGAACAAGGCAGTGTTCCGGGGCAGACTGACAGATTTTTACCTTGTCAGCTCGGGGATTCGATCTTGCAACCTTTCGGTTACTAGTCCAACACTCTAACCACTAGGCTACCTGCCACCCATAAGATGGCAAAGGAGCCAGGTAGATGTAAGATGGCGCCGGAGAAGAAGGCAGACGTTTTACGTACCCCCATTGTGTTTTTTGTTCGTTTATTTGCGTTGCTTGTAACTTATTTTTTTACTTAATTTGTATATAATGTTGCTATCGTCTCTTATGACCGAAAATAACTTCTCGACATCAGGACTGCGATTATTCACCACGGACTAGCAGAATCCTTTTTTTTCTTTCATGACTCTAACGAGCCCGACGCGAAGGATATACTGCTTCCTCGGGAACAGGCCTCGGTCCACGTGATCTGCGTGAAGAGGAGGTGGAGAAAGAGGGGCTGAAGGGCGGGCTGCCTTCTGAGAATTTGTAGGTGATCAAATAAACCCCCAATGTCCCTCCATTCCGCTAGCAAACGTGCAATCCTTGGAGAATAAAATTGACGAGTTATGCTGAGTATTAAACTACCAACGGGACATTAAAAACTGTAACATCTTATGCTTCACGGAGTCGTGGCTGAACAACGACAAAATCAACATACAGCTGGCTGGTTATATGATGTAGCGACAGGGTAGAAAAGCAGTGTCTGGTAAGGCAAGGGGCGCGGACTATGCATTTTTGTAAATAACAGCTGATGCACGATATCTAAGGAAGTCTCAAGCTATTGCTCACATGAGGTAGAGTATCTCATGATATGCTGTAGACCACACTACCTACCGAGAGAGTTTTCCTCTGTATTCTTCGTAGCTGTTTCCATACCACCACAGCCAGAGGCTGGCACTAACACAGCATTGAATGAGCTCTATTCTGCCATAAGCAAACAAGAAAACGCTCACCTAGAGGCGGCACTCCTTGTAGCCGGGGACATTAATGCAGGGAAACTGAAATCTGTTTGACCAAATTTCTATCAATATGTTAAATGTGCAACCAAAGGAAAAAGAACTCTGGACCACCTATACTACACACACAGAGACACATACAAAGCTCTCCCTCACCCTCCATTTGGCAAATCTGACCATAATTATATCCTCCTGATTCCTGCTTACAAGCAAAAATTAAAGCAGGAAGCGCCAGTGACTAGAACAATAAAAAAGTGGTCAGATGAAGAAAATGCTAAGCTACAGGACTGTTTTGCTAGCACAGACTGGAATATGTTACGGGATTCCTCAGATGGCACTGAGGAGCACACCACATCAGTCATTGGCTTCATCAATAAGTGCATCGATGACGTCGTAACCACAGTGACCGTACGTTCATACCCCAACCAGAAGCCATGAATTACAGGCAGCATCCGCACTGAGCTAAAGCTGCCGCTTTCAAGGAGCGGGACTCTAACCTGGAATCTTATAAGAAATCCCTCTATGCCCTCCGACGAACCATCAAACAGGCAAAGCATCAATACAGGACTAAGATCGAATCATACTACACAGGGTCTGATGCTCGTCGGATGTGGCAGGGCTTGCAAAATATTACAGACTACAAAGGGAAGCACAGCCGAGAGCTGCCCAGTTATACGAGCCTACCAGACTAGCTAAACTACTTCTATGCTCGCTTTGAGGCAAACAACACTGAAACATGCATGAGAGCACCAGCTGTTCCGGAAGACTGTGTGATCACGCTCTCAGCAGCGTGATCACACAGTGAGTTTTTCTTACAGCAGAGTAAGACCTTTAAACAGGTCAATGTTCAAAAGGCCGCAGGGCCAGACGGATTACCAGGACGTGTACTGCGAGCATGCGCTGACCAACTGGCAAGTGTCTTCACTGACATTTTCAATCTCTCCCTGTCCGAGTCTGTAATACCAACATGTTTTAAGCAGACCACCATAGTGCCTGTGCCCAAGAACACTAAGGTAACCTGCCTAAATGACTACCGACCGGTAGCACTCATGTCTGTAGTCATGAAGTGCTTTGAAAGGCTGGTCATGGCTCACATCAACACCATCATCCTAGAAACTCTAGACCCACTCCAATTTGCATACCGCCCCAACAGATCCACAGATGATGCAATCTCTATTACACTCCACACTGCCTTTTCCCACCTGGACAAAAGGAACACCTAGTATGTGAGAATGCTATTCATTGACTACAGCTCAGCGTTCAACACCATAGCGCCCTCAAAGCTCTTCAATAAGCTAATAACTGTGGGACTAAACACCTCCCTCTGCAACTGGATCCTGGACTTCTTGACGGGCCGCCCCCAGGTGGTAAGGGTAGTTAAAAACACATCTGCCACGCTGATCCTCAACACAGCSGCCCCTCAGGGCCTGTGCTCCCTGTTCACTCATGACTGCATGGCCAGGCACGACTCCAACACCATCATTAAATTTGCCGATGACACAGTGGTTGGCCTGATCACCGACAACGACGAGACAGCCTATAGGGAGGAGGTCAGAGACCTGGCCAACAACCTTTCCCTCAATGTGATCAAGACAAAGGAGATGATTGTGGACTACAGTAAAAAGAGGAGTGAGCACACCCCATTCTCATCGACGTGGCTGTAGAGGAGCAGGTTGAGAGCTTCAAGTTCCTTGGTGTCCACATCACCAACAAACTAACATGGTCCAAGCACACCAAGACAGTTGTAAAGAGGGCATGACAAAACCTATTCCCCCTCAGGAGACTGAAAAGATTTGGCATGGGTCCTCAGATCCTCAAAAGGTTCAACAGCTGCACCATCGAGAGCATCCTGACTGGTTGCATCACTGCCTGGTCTGGCAACTGCTCGGCCTCCGACCGCAAGGCACTACAGAGGGTAGTGCAAACGGCCCAGTACATCGCTGGGGCCAAGCTTCCTGACATCCAGGACCTCTATACCAGGTGGTGTCAGACGAAGGCCCTAAAAATTGTCAAAGACTCCAGCCACCCTAGTCATAGACTGGCGTCTCTGCTACCGCACGGCAAGTGGTACCTGCACGCCAAGTTTAGGTCCAAGAGGCTTCTAAACAGCTTTTACCCCCAACCATAAGACTACTGAACATCTAGTCAAATGGCTACCCAGACTATTTGCATTGCCACCCCCCTTCCCATCGCCCACTTTACACCACAGCTACTCTCTGTTGTCATCTATGCATAGTCACTTTAATAACTCTACCTACATGTACAAACTAATTCAACTAACTGGTACCCACCATCTATTTAGTCTCGCTATTGTTATTTTATTGCTGCTCTTTAATTAGTTGTTACTTTTATTTCTTATTCTTATCCGTATTTTTTTAAACTGCATTGTTTGTTAGGGACTCGTAAGTCAGCATTTCAATGTAAGGTCGACACCTGTTGTATTCGGCGCATGTGACTAATAACATTTTATTTTATTTCATTTCATTGATTGTTTGTGTACTTCGGCCAAGCCAATTTCTGATATCAATCATGGAAGACTAGCTGGTTCGAGCTAGCTAAATAGGCTAAGGCTAACATTAAAGCTTTTTACCGTTATAGCTAAGAGTGAAGAAGCTTCAATCGTACGCCCTTTTAAATCAAAATCAAATATTACAGGCGGAGGTGTATCACATTATTCACTACCACTGACATAAGAGATGAGAAGCATTTCCCCGCTTTTTACGGAAACCCAAAGGAGTCATACCTAGCCGCCCAGTGGCTATCCATAGCCCCCTGCTGCAACCTGGTCTCAGAGCATTTCCTTTTCTGTACGTAAATCCAAGACACTCCACGTAGTATTATACTCTACGTTACATTTTGTATTCATTTGAGAATGTCCATCATTTTCATTTTCSTATGGTATGTTACGAATCACAATTTGTATGATATGTCACGAATTTGCAAAATGTACAATATGTTAAGAATTTGCAAAGCATACAACACATTTTTGCCTTTACGCTGCAATATGTAACTTTTTGGGTGACCCGACCAAATTCACAGAGAAATGTTGAGTTATAGATCTGTCATTCAAATTGAAYCAAGTCTAAGAAGCAGTAGATCTGTACTAACCAGGCCCGAACCTTGATTTTTTTTTACCCCGTTCTCTCCCCGAATTAGGTCCCTTGGCTCATCTCTGCAACTCCTCAATGGGCTCAGGAGAGGGGAAGTTCGAGTCATGCGTCCTCTGAAACATGAACCGCCTGGCCACTTACTTCTTATCCTCTTAACATACTGCTCGCTTAAGCCGGATTTCAGCCGCGCCAATGTGTCGGAGGAAACACGGTTCGACTGACAACTGGGGTCAGCTTGCAGGCGCTTAGCCCTGTCACAAGGAGTCACTAGAGCACGATGAGCCAAGGAAAGACCCACCGGCCAAACCCTCCCCTACCCCGGACCAATTGTGCGCCGTCCTATGGGGTTCCCGGTCACGGCTCGAACCCCAGGCTGGGATCGAACCCCAGACTGTAGTGGGTAGTGGCACCTCAGCACTGCGGTGGAGGGCTTTTGACCACTGCATCACCCAGGACCCCCAAACAGCTGAAAATACAATATTTGGAGTTATGGAAAATTTATTTCACAGCGGTTTAGGTTGTACAATGATTCTCTATACAATTACTGCTCGTTTTGTCACATAAACTGAAATTAGGCGAACTATTAYAATTTTAGCAACCAGGAAATGGTGGAGTGATTCCTGTATATTGCACCTTGAAGTAACCTTCTGTCTTATGTAACCATACCAAACGTAACATATACTAATTTGTATCCCGGATTTACAGTTGACTATATTATATCTAGTCCAAGAGACCATTCTGTCTACACACACTGCAGGGGGCCCTGTCCATTGTGCTGACACAGTGGAGCGGAGCTAGATTTCTTTTAGTGCCAACCTGTCACTCAATCATTTTAACTTTTGTTGCTATTTTTACATATGGATGTAAAACTAAAACCGAGGTGGCTAAAGTTTGAACAGAGGGGGCTAAGCCCCCTTTAGCCCCCTCGTGGTGCCGGGTCTGTTTATATTCCACTTATCCTGGCTGATCAGTGAAATACAATCAGGGGTGCGGCACTGCTGCCAGACCCTAAGCACACCTGTGTGAATTGTTTGTTTGCTTATAGTCATATCGTTCAATTTTGTTTAATTTTGTCTAGATCTATGTGCGTCCGTAATCCTAATCGCTGTAATATGCGGAAAACATTATAATCACTAGCGGAGGTTGTATGGATTTACAGCTGTACATTTCGATGAAACATGGTGAAGCCCCAAAATTGACCTCCCTGGAATACTGTGTTTCAGACATAAGGAAGTAGATGGAGGCAAATGTTTTACTTTTAAACTCAGACAAAACAGATGCTAGTTCTAGGTCCCAAGAAACAAAGAGATCTTCTGTTAGATCTGACAATTAATATTAATGGTTGTACAGTCATCTCAAATAAAACTGTGAAGGACCTCCGCGTTACTCTGGACCCTCTCTTTTGACGAACATATCCGAAATATTTCATGGACAGCTTTTTTCCATCTTCGTAACAATGCAAAAATCAGAAACTTTCTGTCCAAAAATGATGCAGAAAAATGTATCCATGCTTTTGTCACTTCTAGATTAGACTACTGCAATGCTCTACTTTCCGGCTACCCGGATGAAGCACTAAATAAACTTCAGTTAGTGCTAAACATGGCTGCTAGAATCTTGACTATAACCCCAAAATGTTATCATATTACTCCAGTGCTAGCCTCTCTACACTGGCTTCCTGTTAAGGCTAGTGCTGATTTCAAGGTTTTATTGCTAACCTACAAAGCATTACATGAGCTTGCTCCTACCTATCTTTCCGATTTGGTCCTTCCATACATACCTACACATACGCTACGGTCACAAGACGCAGGCCTCCTTACTGTCCCTAGAATTTCTAAGCAAACAACTGGAGGCAGGGCTTTCTCCTATAGAGCTCAACTTTTATGGAATGGTCTGCCAATCCATGTGAGAGACATAGACTCGGTCTCGACCTTTAAGTCTTTATTGAAGACTCATCTCTTCAGTAGGTCATATGATTGAGTGTAGTCTAGCCCAGGGGTGTGAAGGTGAATGGAAAGGCACTGGAGCTGTCTCTGCCTGGCCGGTTCCCATCTCTCTACTGGGATACTCTGCCTCTAACCCTATTACGGGGGCTGACTCACTGGCTTACTGGTGCTCTTCCATGCCGTCCCTAGGAGGGGTGCGTCACTTCAGTGGGTTGAGTCACTGACGTGATCTTCCTGTCTGGGTTGGTGCCCCCCTTGGTTTGTGCTGTGGGGGAGATCTTCGTGGGATGTACTCGGCCTTGTCTCAGGGTAGTAGGTTGGTTGTTGAAGATATCCCTCTAGTGGTGTGTGGGCTGTGCTTTGACAAAGTGGGTGGGGTTATATCCTGCCTGTTTGAACATCTGGGGGTATCGTGGGACAGGGCCACAGTGTCTCCCGACCCCTCCTGTCTCAGCCTCCAGTATTTATGCTGCAATTGTTTTTATTTATTTTATTTTTATTTCACCTTTATTTAACCAGGTAGGCTAGTTGAGAACAAGTTCTCATTTAATACTGCGAACTGGCCAAGATAAAGCAAAGCAGTGCAACAAAAACAACAACACAGAGTTACACATGGAATAAACAAAACATACAGTCATTAACACATCATAAAAAAAGTCTATACACAGTGTGTGCAAATGAGGTAAGATAAGGGAGGTTAGGCAATAAATAGGCCATAGTCGTGAAAATAATTACAATTTAGCAATAAACGCTGGAGTGATAGAGACTGGAATGATAGATGTGCAGAAGCTGAATGTGCAAGTAGAGATACTAGGGTGCAAAGGAGAATTTTTATTTATTTATATATAAATAAATAACAGTATGGGGATGAGGTAGTTGGATGGGCTATTTACAGATGGGCTATGTACAGGTGCAGTGATCTGTGAGCTGCTCTGACAACTGGTGCTTAAACGTTGGTGAGGGAGATATGCGTCTCCAGCTTCAGTGATTTTTGCAATTTGTTCCAGTCATTGGCAGCAGAGAACTGTAAGGAAAGGCTGCCAAAGGAGAAATTGGCTTTGGGGGTGACCAGTGAAATATACCTGCTGGAGCGCGTGCTACGGGTGGGTGCTGCTATGGTGACCATGGAGCTGAGATAAGGCGGGGCTTTACCTAGCAAAGACTTATAGATGACCTGGAGCCAGTGGGTTTGGCGACGAATATGAAGCGAGGGGCAGCCAACGAGAGCATACAGGTCGCAGTGGTAGTTAGTATATGAGGCTTTAGTGACAAAACAGATAGCACTGTGATAGACTGCATCCAATTTGCTGAGTAGAGTGTTGGAGGCTATTTTGTGAATGACATCGCCGAAGTCAAGGATCGGTAGGATCATTTTTACGAGGGTATGTTTGGCATGAGTGAAGGATGCTTTGTTGCGAAATAGGAAGCCGATTCTAGATTTAATTTTTAATTGGAGATGCTTAATGAATTATCATTGATTTAGCTCAGTCTTACCAATCACTTAAATATATTTAATAATGATCTCTTATCTAGCTTCATGACTGGGCATTTTGTTTACTTTATGTTGTTCTGAAAAGAGATGGCTAGAAGGACCATGAGTCATATTAGATTGTTTAGAAATGCAAGAAATTAGCTTTAGATGCTGCCAAAAATGGGAGGTCCCCAGACCTCCCACCAAGTTATGTGCCCCCCACTTCTAAAACCAAAGTTGCGTCCCTGCATACAATACAACAGTGATGTGTAATCTGACAGCCGGAGAACAGACTAATAAAAGAACAGAGGAAGACACCATGGTAATTCCATATACATGTAATTAGATTGTTGTATCGTATGAGTGGTGTATGGTTACACATACAGTACATAGCCAGTGTACATTTTTCACAAATCATTGCAAAGTATTGTTGGCCTATTGTCTTGCAATTGTGTAGTAACAGAAAGCAATTTCACACGTAATATAGACACATATCAGAATGTATGATACTTACGACACTGTGTTACAACAGGACTACTTTCTGTTGTTAAATAAAACAAATCCAACAAAACTGGTTGGCTCAACTACCTGAAACCAAAAGCTACTTGTATCAAATTATGATTAGACTGTGCTATAGTCTGCTAAACTCTTTTAACATACTGTAGGTAAACACTATCAACCAGATCTAAAGGAGATCTGAGAACTGAGGAGCTAATAATAGACACTTTCTGCTGTTCAGCTTCTGTTCCATATTACACATCTTCCTGCTCAGACCACATCTAGACAGGCTTGTCTTATAATTTAAAGGATTAATAACCAGTGAGGATTATTTATAGAATAACATAAATCAGTCATATCACTGGTGTATTTTAAATATAACTGAAAAGGTCAACTGGACTACCTCAGATACTATTGAATGTGAGACACCATCACTGGTCTACTCAGGGCTGGCCCTAGCTTTTTGGGGGCCCTACGTGAGATTTGCTTTTGGGGCCCCACACCTCGTGGGTAAAACATTTTAGTAGTCTCCTCTTGACGGCGGTGAGAAAATGTTAAGGTTTAAAGTTTACAAATTAAAGTTGGTAACCTGCAATTCTACGCATTGTGCCATGGGGTGTAAAGAAAATGTTGTGGTTTTAAAGCTAATTTCATGTAATTCTACTCATTGTGCTATGAGTTGGACAGAACAATTTGCAGTTTAAAATCACATTTCCTACAATTTTACACATTTTCTTATGGTCATATGGTATCTGAGTGAGAGTGACTAACAAAATCATTGGGGGCCCTCTGGAGGTCAGGACACCTGGGCACATGCCCTGTATGTCTGGTCAGTAATTGGGCTAGGATTACTACAAGGTGTAGATACTGTAACTGGCTAGACTAAACATTAGCTGACATGGGCACATTGAGTGACTGTCAGTAACTGACATTACAAGAGAAAAACTGCTGCACTACCAAATGTAGGAATGTATTCTTTTATACTTTCTTTTGCTTTGGGCGCCCTAGCGGTTGGGGGCCATAAGGGGCATTGTCACTTATGCCCAGGGCCGGCAAATCTTTGGAACTGTTGTAGAATGTTAGAAACTCTGAATACACCCCAGATCTACTGGAATGAACTGACAGACTTGTGAGTAACTGCTGCCCTCTTCTGGTCTATTCACAGATGTCAAGTACCATAACAAACCTAGTTCCTCATACATCAAATCAAATTGTATTTGTCATATACACGTGTTTAGCAGATGTTATTGCGGGTGTAGCGAAATGCTTGTATTTCTAGCTCCAACAGTACAGTAATATCTAACAAGTAATATCTAACAATTTCACAACAATACACACAATACACACAAATCTAAAGTAAAGAAATMGAATAATAAAGAATAAAGACTATATAAATATTTGGGCGAGCAATGTCAGAGCAGCATAGACTAAGATACAGTAGAATAGGAAAGAATACAGTATATACATATGAGATGAGTATGTAAACATTATTAAAGTGACTAGTGTTCCATTATTAAAGTGGCCAGCGATGATTTCAAGTCTATACAGGGCAGCAGCCTCTAATGTGCTAGGGATGGCTATTTAACAGTCTGATGGCCTTGAGATAGAAGCTGTTTTTCAGTCTCTCGGTCCCAGCTTTGACAGGACAACGACCCTAAGCACACAGCCAAGACAACACATGAGTGGCTTCGGGACAAGTCTCTGAATGTCCTTGAGTGGCCCAGCCAGAGCCCGGACTTGAAAAAAATCGAACATCTCTGGAGAGACCTGAAAATAGCTGTGCAGCAACGCTCCCCATCCAACCTCACAGAGCTTGAGAGGATCTGCAGAGAAGAATGGTAAAAACTCTCCAAATACAGGTGTGCCAAGCTTGTAGCATAATACCCAAGAAGACTTGAGCCTGTAATCGCTGCCAAAGGTGCTTCAACAAAGTACTGAGTAAAGGGTCTGAATACTAATGTAAATGTGATATAAGTTTATTATTTTTAATACATTTGCAAAAATTGTGGAAAAAGGGAAGGGGTCTGAATACTTTTCGAATGCACTGTACCTACTGTATAGACTTTGGGGAAGTAGATAAAAGGCCTCATTGCCAAAATCCGGAAGTATACCTTTAATGGCAGAGAAAACTGAGGATGGATCAACAACATTGTAGTTACTCCACAATACTAACCAAAATAACAGAGTGAAAAGAAGGAAGCCTGTAGAGAATACAAATATTCCAAAACATGCATCCTGTTTGCAATAAGGCACTAAAATAAAACTGGAAAAAATGTGGCAAAAAAATTTATACAAAGAGTTATGTTTGGGGCAAATCCAACACAACACATCACTGAGTACTACTCTTATATTATTGTATTTTCAATCATGGTGGTGGCTGCATCATGTTATGGGTATGCTTGTCATCAGAAAACAATCTAGGGAGTAAAAAGAAACAGAATAGGGCTAAGCACAGGCAAAATCCTAGAGGAAAACCTGCTTCAGTGACAGATCTTGAATAGTTTTTACAAGAATAATGTGCTAATATTGTACAATCCAGGTATGCAAAGCCCTTAGAGGCTTACCCAGAAAGACTCACAGCTGTAATCGCTGCCGAATGTGATTCTAACATGTATTCACTCAGGGGCGTTAATAATGATCTAAATGAGATATTTCTGTATTTCATTTTCAAATAAATTTGCTACAATTTCTAAAAACATGTTTTCACTTTGTTATTATGGGGTTACTGTGTGTAGATGGGTGAGACAAACATCAGTTTAATCCATTTTGAATTTAGGCTGTAACACAACAAAATATGGAATAAGTCAAGGGGTATGAATACTTTCTGAAGGCATTGTAAGTATCATGATAATATTGTATCGTGAGGTCCCTGGCAATTCCCAGAGCTATACTGTACAGTACAGAACAGTAGAGTAAAGAATAGTATAGTACAGAATCCTAGTAGCAAAGAAGTAAAGAAAAGTACAGTACTTACTATACACAGTACATTCACCAGTGTTATATTCACTGTGACAAAAGTGATTGACTCCCATAGAGTTGTTTTAGCAGCTGGCAGTGCCAAATGACTCCTAGCGTCAGTGCTGATAACTGGTGTTAATTGCTAAGGTATTGTAATGACCTGACTAGATCATAAAGGAATAATTGTCCAGACAGAGGATTGAGTTTACGAATTGACGGTTTATTAACCCAACTTTACACAAGCTACTGTTTGGCCGTAGCCCACGCCAAATATATGAAAGATACCCCACAAGCCAACCGTGACCTTCTCTTGTGAAGCCCAGACGTAAGAGAAAGAACAATGGCTAAACCTGGTCTTAACTTCCAATGCTCCATCCCCCTGCCAAACCCCCCTCCACGCCACTCCGCCAACCACCAGGATGCCCGGCATCAGAACATTCCAGGCATTCCCGTGATTGGCAGATAGCAGGTTGATTGGCATGTCGGACCCCGCGAACACTGGTAAGTACAACACAACCCACTAATAGCCTAACACATAACACACCGCTGTCTGTGCGGGTCGCTACATAGCCCCCCCACAACAAAGTCCCTCGTCACCGATGGAACAAACAAAGTCTCTGAAACGACCCGGAGGTCTCCTTTGCCTGCGTGGCCGTGATGGTCGCGGAGTGTCCAGATGTGAAACAGGGGGCTCCATCCGTGGCAGGGGGCTGCCCCTCTGGGACCCCAGTGGATGAAGGAAGGGATATGGGGGACAAGGAAGCGGGAACGGGGAATAGAGTCCGTGGCTCCGGGGAACCACGCAGTGACACAGGGAGGGAAACAGGGGGAGTGGGCTGTCTGGAGCCTTGTCTGCGGCACCTGGGGGTGGGTGCCTGGAGAATGTCATTGCCAGAGAGGGGAATTGTGGGGGTCACTGGGGTTTGGGGAGCAGAGGCCCCTCTGTATGGGGCTAACCTGTCCCGGTGCAGTGCCACCTTTCTCCCCCTGGGAGGAAGCTCCACCCGGTATACAACCTCCCCTACCCTCTCCAGGACGCTGCAGGGTCCCACCCAGTGACTGTCCAACTTGGGGCATCTGCCTTTTTTCCTTAGGGGGCTGTAGACCCAGACCAGCTCCCCAGCCACAAAGTGCCTTCTCCGGGTGTGCACGTCATAGTTKCTTTTCTGCCTAACACCTGCATTCACCAGCTGCTCTCTGGCGAAGGTGTGGGCTGTCTCCAGGTGGTCCTGGAGTCTCCGGGCATACTCCGGCCCCGGGGGAACATGAGGGCTATCCAGGGGCCGACCAAACGCCATCTCCGCAGGGGTGCGGATCTCTCTCCCCAGCATGAGGAAGGCAGGCGTGCAGGAGGTGGAGTCTTGGACAGCGGAGCGGCATGCCATGAGGACCATAGGCAGGTGCTTGTCCCAGTCACGCTGGTGTTTGGCAGAGACGATGGCCAGCTGCTGTCCAAGCGTTTTGTTGAAGCGCTCCACAAGGCCATCACTTTGAGGATGGAGAGGTGTAGTGCGGGTCTTGTGCATACCCAGTCTCTCACACATGGTGGCGAACACACGGGACTCAAAGTTTCTGCCCTGGTCGCTGTGGATGGACTCCGCAGCTCCAAACCTGCTGAACATCCCCGCTGTCAGGGCGTCGACGATGGTCTCTGCCTCCTGGTCAGGCAGAGCATAGGCCTCGGGCCATTTTGTGAAATAGTACATGGCCGTGAGCACCCAGCGGTTTCCACTGTCTGTGGTGGGGAACGGCCCAACTACATCCACTCCCACCCTCTCCATGGGAGCCCCCACTGGGAACTGTTGGAGCTGAGCATGAGAGCGGCCTGGGGGGCCCTTTCTCGCTGTTGAGTTGTCACAGCGGCGGCAAAAGTCCTCCACATCCCTTGTGCTGCCCCCAGTAAAAGCCCTGACGGAGGCGGCGCAGTGTTTTTGTGACCCCAAAGTGTCCAGTCCCCACCCCGCCATGAGTACTCTGGAGCACAGCCTCCCGCAATGCTTTTGGGACCACCACCTGCCACCTCTCCTCTCCCGTAGCTGACTCCTTCCGTAGCACGCCATCAGCCAGCCGCAGTCTCTCAAACTTTGACCACAACCCTTTGGTCGCGAGTGAGAGCGCTGTCACCTCTTCCCATGGTGGCCTCACCTGCGCCTCTACCCACTGTAGCACTGGCTGTAGGTCTGTGTCCCGTCCCTGCTGCTGCTCCTATACAGCCACGTCGACAGTCTGCAGCTCACAGCAGACAGGCCAGCTCGCCCAACACACTGTGGCACAGACCCCCTCCTCTGCACACAGTTCTCTCTCCCGTCCCTCTCGCCGCTCACAGTGGCGGTAGCCGCCTGAAGTACAGGGCCGACGGGACATGGCGTCGGCGTTGGAGTGGGGTGTTGAAGGACTCCTCACACTCCACTGTCCAAGTGAAAGCCTTGTCCTTCGGCAGCAGGCGGTTCAGGGGAGCAGCGACGCTTGAGAAGCCCCGTACAAACCTCCTGTAGTACGAGGCCAGGTCCAGGAAGCTCTTCAGCCGACGCTGGTCCGTGGGGGTGGGCCAGTCTTGGACAGCCCCCACCTTGTCCTCCATGGTGCTGATCCCCTCCTTCCCCACTCGGTGGCCCAAGAAGGACACCTCTCTCCTCGTGAAGTGGCACTTCTCGGGGTGGAGCTTCAGACCTGCGGCAGCCACCCGCTCCAGCACACGCCATAGCGCCACCAGGGCTGACTGGAAGGAGCTGCCATGGGCCAGGATGTCATCGGGGGATGCCATTCAGCACCCTGTCCATCAAACGCTCAAAAGTAGCTGGAGCGTTGCACAGGCTGAAGCATAGGACCTTGAACTGCCAGTGTCCTCTGTTAGTGGAGAACGCAGTTTTGTCTCTGGCCTCTGGGGAGAGGGGCACCTGCCAGTAGCCACTGCGGAGGTCTAGTGAGGAGAACCAGGAGGACCCCCTAACCAGGTCCAGCGACTCATTGATACGTGGTATGGGGTATGAGTCTTTCCTGGTTACCTCATTCAGCCGCCTGTAGTCCGCACAGAACCTCAGCTTGTCCCCCTTCTTCGGAACCATGACGACTGGCGCCGCCCAGGGGCTGTCTGAGGCCTCGATGAAGTCTGCCCGCTGCATCTCCAACACAGCCTTGTCTGCCGCCTTCTTGCGTGCCAGCGGGATACGGCGGGGACGCATCTTGCTGGGGTCGAGCATCACCTGTGTCGATCTCATGCTCGCACCAGATTAGTCTGACCCACCTCTTCCTCACTCAGCGCAAAGCTGTCTCTGAATTCAAACACCAACTGCCACAACCGTTCCTGCTGCTCGGGGTCAAGACCAACACAGTTCCTCCCCCATATCTCCCTCACTGCAGACAGTGTCCTCCTCTCCCATCTGGGGTAGCTGGGCTGGGGGGGGGGGGGGGCCCGGGCTCACAGAGGGCTGTGTCGTGGAGGTAGCTGGGGGAATATAACACACAGCCGTAGGTGACAGGGGGCTGGGGAAAAGCCCACACAGATGTGGGGAGGGGGGGCAGCCATGAGTCTCTGCTGCTTTAACTGTTGGAGTAAAGGGTTTGTTGGGTTGAGTGAATGTGACATTAGGGAGGGCCATGGTGACTGCCGGCCCTCCCTGGAAGCTCAGTGTGCCCCCATTTAGGTCTATACAAGGGTCCTGCACAGCCGCCACCCACACAGGATGACGCACAGACCTGCCCCCTACTGTCAGAGTCATATTCCCTTCCCTTCATGGGTGCCAGCTCACCTGTGACTGTGCGGAGCTGCACAGTTGTAGGCTCACACTGAGTCCAACCTGGCACAATATCTGGCCTCACCAGGGTTACTGTGGACCCAGTGTCCACCAGGGCAGAGCAGGCACCCTCTCCACAGTGACAGGGACATGACAAAAGTCCCCAACACAGGTCCGGCCCACCACAACAACAGGCTCCATCCGCTTGCCCTCGTCTGCTTCTGGGGGAAGTGGAGCCTTGCTTCCCCGTCGTGCCCGTGAGCTCCTCCTGAAGAAGGTAGTTGGGACAGAAAGCCAGGGGTCCGCACTACCCGGTCTATGCGGACCCGAGCCGTTTCCCTGAGCTCTGGGGGACATGGGGCAATCCCGGCGCAGATGGCCTGGCTGGCCACAACCCCAGCAGACCCCGGGACCAAAGTGTGTGTTTCGTGCCGCCTGTAGCGACACAGCACGAATGAGTTCTGTCATTTCAGCCACCCATGCAGGCTTTTCCGGCTCCGGGCTGCTCTGCCCCCCAGCTCGCACAGAGGGTCTGTCTCCCTGCACCCCCACCAAAGCCCCCAGCTGAAGCCCCAGCCAACACCAGCTCCCTCTCCAAAGCCATCTCCAAGCCTATCTGCAATGACTCAGGATGAGCCAGCTGGGTCTGTATGCGCAGCTCCGTAGGAGAGAGCGCCTGTATGAACTGGTCCCGTGCTATCTCGCTTTGCAAAGAGGGGGGCATGTGAGCATATGCCTGCCGAGAGAGGCTCTGAATGTCATTAGCTAGCACCCGTAGAGGCTCTKCAGGCTGCCTGCGTCTATTACTCAGTTCGGAGCGCAGTAGCCCGGGCTGTACACACTGTCCATAGCGCCTCCTCAGTGCTCCCACTCAAGCACCATAATCACGTCTGTACTTGGGGCTAATCAATATCAAACAGGCCAGAGCTTCATCCGTGAGGCATAAAGCCAACTGCAGTGCCCTATCTTCATTCGGCCACCCCCTAAAATGAGCTAACAGTTCAAACTGAGCATGAAAAGCTTCCCAATCCGCCTTACTGGAATACTTCAGGGTCTTAACAGATACAGACGCAGCCGGGAACTGGGCGCCGCCATGTTTGTTTACATCCTGAGCCCCAGATTCCTCGTCCCGCCGCGACGTCACCCCTTCGGTCCGCCCACCAGAATCCGTGCGAAGCACAGTCGACGAAGGACTCATGCCCGCTTCAGCCGCCATCACTCTAACGTCCTCCCTCAAGCGGCCTCTGGGCTCCGATGCCCTGGCGATCTCCTCAGCCAGCTCCTCCGACGTCCATGCACACGCACACACACGCACCTCCTTGGCCATAATCGTCCATAATGACCTCCACCTTCACTTTCGGATTCCCTCGAAGCATTTTCAACCCCGTTCTCACCTATGGTAGCTAGCCACAGAAGTCAGCTAGCTAGCTTGCTAACTTTTATCAACGTTTTTACTTCTGACACCAATGTAATGACCTGACTAGATCATAAAGGAACAATTGTCCAGACAGAGGVTTGAGTTTACGAATTGACGGTTTATTAACCCAACTTTACACCAGGATGCCCGGCATCAGAACATTCCAGGCATTCCCGTGATTGGCAGATAGCTGGTTGATTGGCATGTCGGACCCCGCGAACACTGGTAAGTACAACACAACCAACTAATAGCCTAACACACTGCGGGTCGCTACAGTATACAGTTTTACTCTATTAGTATAGACATTTACTCAGTAAGTGTAAACAGCATCACAACTACGCCCATAAGTTCAGTTTCTGCATTCAAATTTCCTTTGTTGGATCAACAAAATCCTAATTTGTTCCACGACAAGTGAGTTTTAAACAATTATTTCACTGATATTATTTAGCTATTTTATTTTAAATACTTGATACTTGGTTGTCAGACTGCCGTGTAACATAAAAAGTAACAGTTTTGATTGTGTGTGTGCAGCTAATGTTAGAGTTACTTGCGTTTCACTTTATGCACGTCTTCGCTAGATAGCTAGCATGCTAGCTAACGAGCTCGCCCCTGTCCTGTGCAGTTAGTCTGCTCCACGTGGTGGTTCCATGGGCGCGTGTCTCATTTCAGCACCAGGCTTTTTTAGCCTCATGCTAGTTTGTTCTCTTTATTTCAGCTGCTTACTATATATTGAGGACTAATCTGATTTAAGGTGAGTTGTTTATTTAGCCAAATTATAATTGCATTTTCGACTTGTGGGTGATGTTTATAGATAAATATTGTGGCCATTGAATCGCCAAATAGCTAARTGCGTTTTCCACTCACTTTATCACCAGTTCATTTTGGCGGTCTTGTAAGACTGCTCCTAGAACTTGACAACATAATATAGTGACTAGCTGGAATTACGAGTGTATTTTACTGGACTAATTAGGCCGTGTCCACATTTCGGGACAGTGAATGTGAGTTGAATAGTCTTTTTGCTTTAGTTGGGACCTGCTTCAAGTAATATCAGACAAGTTCTGGTCATGATCCAATATTTTCAGAATATACTTTTAAATTAGCATTGCTAAGTAAAGGAGTATTGGTGAAAACGTTTACAGTCATCCTGATATAATGTGTCATGATTGAAATACAAATGTAATGCTTTTTCATCCATTTTGGCCTTATCTCGTACCATTAACCGCTTTCAGACCCAGTCATGTTGATCAGGGTGAAATTCAATGGTGAACAAAAATATGTCAAGGTCATTGACCTGACACGTGAAAACCTTTTGATTGGAGGTAAACTTTTAATTTGTGAATGGAAATAAATGTATTGTGTTCATACATTTACAAGTTAGTCTGAMTACTCTTACCATTACGATTGCAATTCTAATTGGAGGTTGTTTTAATGTTTGTCACAGCTTTCCTGAAATTTGAGATCCCATTAGTTTATCAGAGGCAAAGCTGTATGATGGGTCTGGAACTAAAGTTGATGGGGGGGGGTTGAGGAGGTGGTGACACGGACAGATCTTGGTGTTTGATGCTAAAGGTATGTGCTGGTTTTCAAGTCTTGACTACTTATAACCATATATTTGACATGCCTGTTTTGTCATTGTGTATTTCAGAATCTTCCCTGATGAGTCCTGTCTCTGCCAGTTCTGTGATGGGTGGTTCAGACCATGAGTCGGATGATACAATCATTTTGATTGATGGAAGCTCCTCACGACTGCATCAAAGATCTGATGAGGAAGCAAAAAATGTACGTTTGTCACCGGCAACAACGTCGCCTATGGTCACAAACTCACCATCGCTGGACCAGACAGGACTGGCAAAAAGTGCTCTTCACTGACGAGTCGCGGTTATGTCTCACCAGGGGTGATGGTCGGATTCGCAATTATCGTCGAAGGAATGAGCATTACACCGAGGCCTGTACTCTGGAGCGGGATCGATTTGGAGGTGGAGGGTCCGTCATGGTCTGGGGCGGTGTGTCACAACATCATCGGACTGAGCTTGTTGTCATTGCAGGCAATCTCAACGCTGTGTGTTACAGGGAAGACATCCTCCTCCCTCATGTGGTACCCTTCCTGCAGGCTCATCCTGACATGACCCTCCAACATGACAATGCCACAAGCCATACTGCTCGTTCTGTGTGTAATTTCCTGCAAGACAGGAATGTCAGTGTTCTGCCATGGCCAGCGAAGAGTCTGGATCTCAATCCCATTGAGCACGTCTGGGACCTGTTGGTTCGGAGGGTGAGGGCTAGGGACATTCCCCCCAGAAATGTCCGGGAACTTGCAGGTGCCTTGGTGGAAGAGTGGGGTAACATCTCACAGCAAGAACTGCCAAATCTGAAAAAATAAACGCAGTTGACAGTGAGAGGATGTTTCTTTTTTTGCTGAGTTTACTTTGAGAAATTTTACCCCAAAGTTTAATTCAATTTTGGTAAATATTCCCTTATGTGCACTCTTCCATATCAGGACGCATCGATTTGATTCCATTCTTAAGCCAATTGTAAGTGATTTGAAAGTGCTTGAGACTGAGGGTATTGAAGTTCCCTTCTTCAGTGGTCGTATACATAGCAGTATTGTCCAAGTAACTGTAGATAATCTTGGTAAACATTGCCTGTTTGGTTTTGTGGAATCATTTAGTGCTTGTCATTGTTGCCGTTTTTGCCTCACTGAGAAAGTGGATTTTCAAACTGTGTTCTCTGCGGATGACCCAAGAGTGACTTTACGAACAAAACACATGTACTCAGACCATTGTCAAACTCAACACTACCTCATATGTATGGTGTGAAGCATGCTTGCTTATTTAACTCTGCAGTACTTCAATACTACAGACATTTTTTTCTATTGATAAAATGCATGACATTTTAGAAGGAGTTGCACAATTTGAGGTAAAACTTGTGTTACAGTATATACAAGCGAACTTTGTGACTGCTAAAGATGTGTACGGTAGAGTTCATTCATTTAACTATAGCTACACAGAGAGGAGGAATCGTCCAGCTGCACTCAAATTGGATGATGGGAGCAATGATTTGGGTCTAAATGCTATTTAGTCTTGGTGTCTTCTCCATAATATCTGGTACAGAAAGATGATAAATACTGGCAGCTGCTTCTGTTACTAATAAAAATTGTAAATATTGTGTTTTCTCCTATACTAACAGAGGGCATAACTATCTATCTGAAGCACTTATTTGTTGAACATCATATGCTTTAAGTATTTGTTTCCTGATAGAAATCTGTTACCGAAACACCACTTCATGATACATTATTGTTGTTGTATAAGGAATATTTTGCCCATTCTCACTTGTGGTGTATGCACTACGAGGCAAAACATAATTTAAAAAGCAACTGAAGAGTTTTAAGAATGTCACTATGACCTTAGCCAAGAAACACAAATTACATGGCATATAATTGGGAAACGTTCAGCCAGGATAGACTAGCTATAGGTCCAGGATTTTTTTGACTACATTGTCCCCTACTGTCACTTGATAACAGTTTAAGCCAGGGCTGATACTTATGGTTAGGTTGTGAGAAACATGTTTTTAGTGTAAATGTCAGCATTTTCCAACAAACATATTGATTTGCTCATGTCATATGGAGCAAGGGGTTCTTTTGACTACATTCTACTGTCGCTTGTACTGTGATGTCCAACTTGTGAAACATAGACGTCTATGATTGGTTCAGATTTGGTCTGGACCAACCAAATTTGGTCTTGTTTGGGGGCAGAGCTCATTAGAATAATAGCCAGTGTGTAGAATAATACCCAAATAGGCAAAATAAGGATATATCAGGATACATCACCATGAAGAGAATTATAATTTGTAATTTCAGTATAGTACAGATCAGGGACACATGATGTAATCTCAATAGCATATTTCGTTACCGGATATAAATCCACTTGACCTATTGTAGTTCAATAACCAATAGACATTTTTGTAAAATCTGTTCAAAAACAAATAGACATTTTTCTAAAAACTCACGAGTGATATCATAGCTGATGCCCCATTCTTTCTGCATAAATCATTTCATCTTAATTCGGAGCAGATATTTAACATAGTTTTTGGAAAACGTGGTCACATAAGAAACTGAGATTTTACTATAATTCTGTTACCAAACTTTGCATCTGCACAGTTCTTCCAGTTTTTGTGAAATGTTCTGTGTAAATTGTTCAAAGTAGTTATTGTGCATAGACTTTGAAATCAATATGTTTTGTTTGGCATACATTTTAAGTGAAAAATCTGAGTCTAATCGTCATTCCATTATCGTGGTATTACCATAGACCATCTTAATGGCCATGAAAAATGTCAGTGTTTACCGACATTAAACCCCTGCAAAGTATAGCAGTTTCATATTTGAAATATGCTGACTGGTCTTGATTTCAGAATCACATGAATCTGCACCCAGGTAGCCTAGTGGTTAGAGCATTGGGCCAGTAACTGAAAGGTTGCTGGATCAAATCCCTGAGCTGACAAGGTAAAAATCTGTTCTGCCCCTGAGCAAGGCAGTTATCCCACTGTTCCCTGGGTGCCAAAGACGTGGATGTCGATTAAGGCAGCCCCCCCGCACCTCTGATTCAGAGGGGTTGGGTTAAATGTGAAGACACATTTCAGTTGAAGGCATTCAGTTGTGTTTTGTGTTTCTATGAGGAGCACAATCAACAATAAAAATATAATACAATTTTTTTTTCACATAGCCAAAGCCCCAAAAATGCACAAATGATCAATTTCAGATGGAGGTCTTGCATTTGTAAGCTAAAAACCCGCTTTACAGGCATATTTGGAGCTGTATTACAGTCAGTTGGATTGCAATGCAGTTTCCCTCCCACACATGATCAATCTCAAAAGTAAGATAAAACCTGTAAACACAAAAACCAAGGGGAAGAATTGAAAGTTGTTTCTGCTGTAAAGGCCCATATCAAACTTGTTTGCAACATATGTAACAAAGCCTGATTAACCCCAAAACTTTAAATGTGTGAAGGGATAAACTGATAACAGAGCCTAAAATCATTCTCAACTCCACAACATGGCCATAACCCAACTCTCCATTCCTTGCCCCCTCTCCTTCCAGGTAACTGATCAGTGAATGGACTGAATACCCCCCACACATACACCATAAAGTACTGAGTAAAAGGTCTGAATACTTATGTAAATGTGATATTTCAGTTCTCTATTTTTTATAAATTTGCTAAAATAAACCGTTTTTGTTTTGTCATTATGGGGTATTGTGTGTCGATTGATGAGGGGGGAAAAACGATTTAATCAATTTTAGAATAAAGTTGTAACGTAAGAAAATGTCAAGGTGTCTGAATACTTTCCAAATTCACTGTGCATCACTATGATTAATGACTTCACATTTAACTGGCTAGCTAGACACAATTGTTACCTTGTAGCCACACCTTTTAAAATACTCCTCTTCTTTTCGTACAAGCTCGGCTTGTTTCAACTATTTCTTTGTTCCTGTAAATAGAAACATAAACTAACACCACATCTCAACAAGAAGATGCAATGATTACAACATTTTAATCTGACAAATTGTAGCTAGCTAAGCCAGTTGAGCTCTGAAACTACTGTAAACTAAGGTAGCTAGCTGGCATGAGCTTGCCGCTAACCTCAGACCCATAGTGTGCAGGGCAAACCCGTTTTGGTGATTTCTGCAGAGGCGGCTACGGAGGGGAGGACAGCTCATAATAATGGCTGGAACGGAGCGAATGGAATTGTATCAAACACATGGAAACTATTTGTTTGATGTATTTGATACCATTCCAGTGATTCCGCTCCAGCCATTACCACGAGCCCGTCCTCCCCAATTCAGGTGCCACCAACCTCCTGTGAATTTCTGGTATATCATCAAAATAAATAAATCACAGCACATGTTTAGACTCATTCTGCAGTTTTTACCTGATTAAGTACAATCCCATTGGAAATGAATTTTGAAAGTTTATATTTCTAAGTTCAAAATGATGCTGTCGCTGCTTTCTGTTGACAAGACATATTGATAAATAGCAGTGGCGACCGCTCATACAGGGCAGTTGAGGCAGAGAAAAACAGGTGGGGGGGGTTAGTTGCCTGTTGTGCATGTTATTTTGGCATTAATTCGTGTCACATATCAGTTTGCAAACAATGTAAAAACAAATGTATTGAGTGAATAAAGCTGCATACAAACATGAGCTCTTGCTTTCTTGAGTAAGGTAGCTCCAAAATGCAAGTGTTTCAGCCTAGCTCAGTGCTTTCTGTGGAATCTACAGGGAGAGCTAGGCAGTTCAAGCCCTGTTGGGTGCTGCTGTAACCGGTTCTGTGGAAGAGAAGGGAAAGATCTGGACACAATTCTGCCGGTTGTCTCTCTTTTAATGACTACATAGAATAGATACAAATGCAAGGCAAATGTTAATGCTGCTTTCTGGACTCTGATACACAAGTATATTTGCCTGATAAAAGACAAAAGACAGTGCAGAATGCTGTGAGAAAATCGTCAAAAGAATCATCTCCCGCACCCGAAGCTAACAGTAGCTGTGCTACCCTTGCAAAGTTGCAATCAAAGTTGCACTTGAAATGTATCCCCATTCACAGTAATATAGTATATATTCCTACCAACAGCAGTACAACAACACTAAATCAATGACGATATCATTTTTGCTTGTCTTTTTTGTGCATTTGTGAACATTTGCTAACATGTGCATTCAAAAGACCGGAGCATACAGTTGGCTCCAATATTACTGGCACCCCTGACTGGCAATGCACAAAAAATACTTTAAAAATAGAAACAATATAATTATAGAGAGAAACTCAAAATACCAACATGTGAGAAATACTGTACTTGAATAATGTTTCAATGGAACCAACCAAAATCATGAACCATTGCATTTCTGTTCAAAATGTTGTATCAAGACTGCCCAAATGTGCCTAATTGGTTTATTAATAGCATGGTATTCTTTCATTGTAATAGCTACTGTAAATTGGACAGTGCAGTTAGATTAACAAGAATTTAAGCTTTCTGCCAATATCAGATATGTCTATGTCCTGAGAAATGTTCTTGTTATTTACAACCTCATGCTAATCACATTAGCCTACGTTAGCTCAACCGTCCCACGGGGATGCCACTGATATTTTTGATTCTTCAAGATAGCCACCCTTTGCCTTGATGACAGCTTTGCACTCTTGGCACTCTTTCAACCTTTGAAATACTTTGCGGGTCTTTTACATTTTTTGCTTCTTTGAAATATTTTGCAGAGGTCTTTGAAATGTTTCGCAGTTCTTTGAAATATTTTACAGGTCTTTGAAATATTTCGCAGGTCTTTGAAATATTTCGCCGCTTTTTACAAAACTTTGCATGCCTAAATATTTTGCAGGCCTTTGAAATATTTAACTTCTACAGAACTTTGCATGCCAAAATATTTAGCTGGTCTTTGAAATATTTTGAAGACCTTTGAAATATTTAGCATCTTTGAAATATTTCCCAGGACTTAGAAATATTGTGCAGGTCTTTGAGATATTTTGCAGACCTTTGAAATTTTTTGCAGCTTTTTACAAAACTTTGCTCGCCTAAATATTTCTCAGGGCTTAGAAATATTTTGCTGGCATTTGAAATATATATATATATTTCACTCCTTTGAAATGTTTATTTGGTCTTTGAAATATTTTGCAGGCTTTGTAATATTTTGCTTCTTTGAAATATTTTGCAGGTCTTTGAAATATTTAACAGATCATTTACCAAACTTCACAGCCCCAAATATTTTGCTGTCCAAAGATTTTGCAGCCTTTTACCAAATGTACCAATATTTTGCTGGCCTTTGACATATTTAGCTGGTCTTTGGAATATTTTGCAGGCCTTAGAAATATTTTGCAGGTTTTTTAAATATTTCGCAGCACTTTGTAATATTTAGCAGGCCTTTGAAATATTTAGCTTCTTTGAAATATTTAAATCATTTCACAGGCCTTTAAAATATTTCGCATGACTTTTACCAAATTTTGCAGGCCTTTGAAATATTATGCAGCATTTTAATAAACGAGCAGGCCGACATATTTTGCTGCCTTTTACCAAATTTTGCAGGACTCTGAAATATGTTCTAGCATTTTACCAAACTTTCTAGGCCTTTAAAATATTTTGAAGCCTTTTACCAAATTTTGCAGCCTATTATATTGAAAGGTTGTTTGCCTACTTTAGGGCCACGGTAGTAGAGGGCTGTAGTACCTGCGGTTCCCGACAGAGATCATTGCGGCATGGTTGGCAGTTTTCATGCTGCCAATTTTGCGATTAAAATATATTGTTGTCCCGTAGATTATTTGAAAATGTTCGTCTTTCTGCTTTGTATGCGTTAGCCTACCTGTTGTATTAAAAGCACATCTTTGTCAAAGTATTCACACAATCAGAATTCGCTGCCTCAAGTTACTGTAAGTAGCCTACCTCTCCTCGTTGGGCGTGCGAGATCAAGTGCCCTAGTATATGTGTGGTCTCAATGAAATAGAGTAGGCTGCCTATGCATGGGTGGAGAAGCACGGGGCAGTTAACTTTCCTATGACATTTACTTCCTAAATATGATTAGGCTATAGTTAACTACATTGCCTAGAAATAAATATTGATCACCCATATTTGGATACTGAATGCTGATTGGCTAAAACAGCATTTAGCTGTGTGTGAGACGGTATACCATGACTATGACTGTTTAGGCTTGTCACCTCGATAAAATGGCAACATCAACAACAGTTCGACATGTCGATGTAGAAAATAAGCCTTTATATCAACTTGATAGAAACCGAAACAAACTAAATGGGCACTTGCCTGCTTCACAGAACATGGGATACATTGTGACTTTGGGAATACAACAAAGACGCAACCGAACGTCATTCTATGATACTTTCATGGTTTTGTGAGAAACATGTATGGCGAAGAATATAGGATTAGCAGCTACATTACGTTGAACTCGGAGCTGGTTTGAACCGACTTGTCAACGACCCCTRTTAGTCTGGCATGGAGTATACAGAAGGACACCAAATTCACAGCGAGCAACAATGTGTCTGTCTGCGTAATTAAAAAGTTGAGGAAAGAGGGGCGGGACAAAGCTGCCTACCAGTGAACTGATACATATGTAAGTTAACTGTTAACGTTAGTTAGCTAGTTAAATCATTCTAATGTACCCTGACAATATAACCGGTAGTTTTGTAGGCCTAACTATTAGTTCACGTTATTTTGTCTTATATGTTTCAGGTACACAAAAGACGAGCCGATGGGAGTGACCACCCTCACCCCTGCYAAATAGCAGTCCCGTCGCAGATTTAAACAAACCACTGCCTCCGAACCACCATGATCCAGAAACTGTCGGATGCTCAATGGCGACCCGTCATTGTTTTGAGCGCCACACTTTTTGGTATTTTTTTTTCTTCTTAAATAACAATTTCAAGTTTTATTTGGGGGGGGGGGCTTGTCTGTTTTGCTTGTTATTTTGCCATTAATACATGTCATATCAGTTTGCAAACAATGTAAAAAAATGTTTTTTTAACATTAAGCCGCATACAAACATGGTCTCTTGCTTTCTTGAGTAAGGCAGCTCAAAAATGCAGGCGTTTCAGCCTAGCGCAGTGCTTTCTGTGGTGGTGGGATTGGCAGTAGAAAATACATGAATGTCGTAATCGAAATTAAGGGTTGCCTCATCAACTTGTCGTCCTCTTATACCATAATTTGTACATCTCAATTGTCAGTAGAAACCACATTTGTTTCAGCAAATCTGCCATATCAGCTATGTTTTTTTTAAAGGCAGCAAATGAGGCTGAATTAATTGTTTCGCGGCCAGACAAGGCTCAGCTGAAAGCCAGGTTTAGCAGTAGGAAGGTGTTGGGACTCTGCTGTTGGGACAGCTTTATGTAGGCCCTACCAGTTTGTGGGCACCGTTTGTCACCGTTATAATGCACATGTGTTGTGTAGTGTTGTGTAGTGGCTTTGCTGCCATGCATCCCACATGTTTTTCTTTTGTTGCCCCAACCCCAGTGCGGTTGCTTGACTAGAGGCGCGAGGAATACTCTGTCAAGAGGACACAGATTCGCAACCTCTCTTCAACATTACTGGAGGCCAAATCTGGAAGCATTATTCTCAGACAGCACAGCAGCAGCTCCCCCAGCTAAAATAACGGCTTCCATTTCCAGCAGCGTGGAGACAACAACAAACGATAACATGGGACCATTTTTTTCATTTGTACACAATAAATAGCAACATTCAGATCAACATGAATACATCATTTGAATGTGTTGGTCACTTTAGAAGTGGCGCTAATGCTCGGTTTTTGCCTACATTTAATGTAAGCTTGTTAAGCTAGCCTGTGGTTGTTGCATAGTAATGAGACTTTTGTCCGGACTACTTTTTCTGGCGGAATTGATTTATTAAAGCAACATTTTCAATTTAGATGTGTAGTTCCTTGCCTTACTGTGTTGGCAACCGGTTTATAAAAGCAATAAGGRACCTCGGGGGTTAGTGGTATATGGCCTATATATCACGGCTAAGGGCTGTATCCAGGTACTCCATGTTGCGTCGTACGGAAGAACAACCCTTAYCTGTGGTAAATAGGCCATATGCCTTATTGCTTAAATATAGCCCAGTAATACCGAAATAAAATCGGATACAAAATCATCGCTATTTTGACTGCCTGTATGTGTCTTGCTTGTGTTTGATATTCTTGCCTAAATATACTGTTACAACAAAGTTTGTACGAACATGTCTATCATGTATTTTGTGTAGGCTACAACATGAAAAAAAATCACGCTTGAGCCATGGAATGCATATATCGAACATGTTGACCATATCTTTAGTGTACAACATGAAGTTTCCCCCTCCGTGTCAYTAAGGGGGAAGAGGCAGTGGGAGCACTGAAGAAGCTACTTGGGCACCTAGCTAGCACCAGGACTCAGGCCACACTCGGTTGGGTAAAGGCATGATCGGCTGAGAGTCAGCGTTGGGTGTCGTCAACTGGACCAACAACATGCCGACTTTGGGGGGGGGGGTAGATGGGTAATATTAATATGAATTTGTTAATATGACTTTGCATCGGTACACTTCTGGTGGGATTCTGGCAAGATACCGACTCCAGAGTGGCGCAGTGGTCTAAGGCACTGCATCTCAGTGCTAGAGGCGTCACTACAGACCCTGGTTCCAGGCTGTATCATAACGGCCTTGATTGGGAGTCCAATACGGCAGCGCACAATTGGCCCAGTGTCTTCAGGGTTAGGGTTTGGCCGTCATTGTAAATACGAATTTGTTCTTAACTGACTTGCCTAGTTAAATAAAAAATACAAAAAAGTTCTGGTAGACAGAATCAACCCGATTCTGGGCAGTCATTCAATATGGCACCGGATTCGGCTGATTAAATCAGTTCTGGCTCACCAGAATGGGGCCACGATTGGGCCAAGTACTTGTTTCTAGCTGGGCAGCAGCTACATAAGAATCACACATTTGCAGAAATCTATGTATATATAGCCACTGTAAATCGGGTTCCAGAAAATCCGGAACCGCAGCTACGGCCAACAGTGTTGAAAAATACAATTATAATAATATGAAATTTAGAATGTGTTATTAAGACTGAATAATCAAGTCTTATAAAATCATTTACATCACAAGACAGAACAATACTCTATTGCCAACAGAATATAGAATATAATATATTGATGTAGCTATTCTAATTTCTCAATTCTATTAATCTTTTCAATTGTTATTTAAGTGATAATGCCCGAGAAGCCGGTGTTTGGAGAATATATTGGCACGGGTGTTGTTAGGCCGGAGACGAAGCCGGCTTCTCGGGCATTATCACTTAAGTGTTGACCCTCCAGTCCAGAATATAGCAGAGAACTGGATTGTTGCGACCATCAGGTGGCGCAAAGGCATAGATGTGACGAATTTGTAAGTATTAAGTCATTTATTTATTTACATAGCCAAAAAACGGACAGCCCTCTGAGGACAACCCATTTAAAAGATGACTGTGATGAAATACAATAATTAGTTCCTCGGTTATTATTTGAAGAGCTTTTACAGAGTGAAGGTTTGATGGAACTATAAAAGATCTTGAAGGCGAATTTAAACGGAGCATTATTAGGGCAGACGGTCAGTGATCTTCTGTGTGCCGATGCACTGCGCGCTTCGCTTTCTGATGAGGCATCCTCAGCTCTACAACACACAGATCCTGTAAAGATGGAGTTTAGCGAGAGGAAAAGAAGAAGGAAATCTCAGAGCTTCAAACTGGTCCATGAGCAAGAGCAAGGTAGGGGATACAGGAGACTGCGTGTCTGTCTCTGTGTCTGTGAACGTCTGGCGCTGTGAGCAAGTCAGTGCTACACTGTAAACAATAGGCTAGAGATGGCTACGTCAGTACATAGGTATGTACCTGCTATGCATGTATAACTCACTCGTCATGGTTTCCAAAAAATAGCTAGGTGAGTGAGTATTAAAAAAAGGAAATTCAACCAACGCAACGAAGTAAGAAAATCCAGAGAGCATTTAGGCAGTGGATCAGTGATTTTGTACAGAATATGATTAGAATATTATTTTATGTGTTTTACTCTTGTATTTGGCTAGCCTTTAGGGCACTTTTTTTGTGAACTAGCGAGAATAATCTTTCTGAGAGCTGCAACTGAGAGAGTGTTTTTAGTGAGAAAGATTTCGTCATACAATACCACCCACAGGTGGTGGAATCTGGGCTGAATGGGAGGAGGGTGGAGAATCATTGGTTTACATCACAGCCCACAGAATTACCATAGCATAGTGCATGATGTGGGCCTAGACAGAGGAATGCAATGTTTTCATACATATACGGAGRGTACAAAACATTAAGGACACCTGCTCTTTCCATGACAGACTGACCAGATGAATCCAGGTGAAATCTATGATCCCTTATTGATGTTACTTGTTAAATCCACTTCAATCAGTGTAGATGAAGAGGAGGAGACAGGTTAAAGAAGGATGTTTAATCCTTGAGACATTTAAGACATGGATTTTGTATGTGTGCCATTCAGAGGGTMAATGGGCAAGACAAAAGATTGAAGTGTCTTTGAAAGGGGTATGGGTGCCAGGCACACTGGTTTGAGTGTGTCAAGAATTGCAACGCAGCTGGGTCTTTCATGGTCAACAGTTTCCCATGTGTATCAAGAATGGTCCACCACCCAAAGGACATCCAGCCAACTTGAGACAACTGTGGGAAGCATTTGAGTCAACATGGGCCAGCATCCCTGTGGAACACTTTCGACACCTTGTAGTCCATGCCCCGACGAATTAAGGCTGTTCTGGGGGGAAAAGGGGGTGCAACTCAATATTAGGAAGGTGTTCCTAATGTTTTGTACATTCATTGTATGTCAACCCTCATATGTATATTATCATCAGTCATACAAACATAATTTTATTTATTTTAATGTCATTATTTTGGATGTACACCAAACTACCCTGATTGTACCCTAGATATTACAGATCTCTGGTATTTTTATTTTCACAGATTTTGACGCAAGGAGTTTTGACAATGCCGTCAATATTCATGTCAATGGAGCATCAAAAGATACTGCCATGCCAGAAGGTATGATATTCATGCTCTTTATTTTAGTCAGGAAAATTACACACACACACACACACACACACACACACACACACACACACACACACACACACACACACACACACACACACACACACACACACACTCTTTCTACCTCCTCTCTTTCCTCCCCAGCCTGGTTGGGTGATGAGGGTGTGGAGATTAAGAGACAGATCACAGGCATGATGCGTTTGCTGAGTGACAAGGCCGGCCGGATGTACCAGCGTGTGGGAGCAGAGGGAAACAGCCTCAAACAGGAGCCCCAGGAGGAGCACCTGAGCTGGGCGCAGCCGGCTGCTTTGCCACCAGACCTGGAAGACCCCCAGATCAGTGTCTGGAGCTCAGCAGGGGAAACAGAGTTCAGTCCCATGTCTATACCCAATCTAGTCCCCAACGGCCAGGGGTCTGGCCAATACGGCACACGCTCCAAGACCCAGAGGATGCTCAACACAACCACCAAAGGCACAGTCAAAACTAATGGTAATTGGGGGGGGGGGGTCTCTTTATGAGGTCTGGAGAGCAGACAATTTCTGCAGAACCAGACAGCCACATCATTATACAGAGCAGTGACATCATAAAGAGGCCTCTATCAGTCCCTGTCTGGTAAGGCAGACAGACAGTGGAGAAGCTTGTGTCATTTAAACAGTCAGACAGAGGCATGGGGTGTCAGAGCTGCCTGGGCAAAAGGTTTGTCCCATGTAATGAAACATGTGTATATGTGTGTCTGTGTGTTCCCGTGCAGATGTGGCTCCTGCAGTGGTAGAGGCTCCCTGCTGTATGTGTAACTGTAAGAGCACCTTACAGGCTATTCTACAGGAGCTACGCACCATGAGGAGGCTAATGCAGACACAGAAAGGTTCCCAGGAGAAGCAGGAGCACAGGGCCCCTCCCTGCCCCCCTTGCCCTGTCCCTACAGCTCCGCGTCGCAGACCCCGCAAGAGACGTCCTGTCCACAAGGTTGCTCCACTGAGCGCACCCAGCAAGAGGGCAGCTGTTCCCCCTCTCCCCCCCTCATCCCCCGCCTGTGTACCCCTGGAGTCCGGAGGAAGGAGGGAGAGGGGGAGCAGAGAGCTGGAGAGACCTGTGCACACCCCTGCCTCACCCTCCACCTCACCCGAGCTCTCAGTACAAACCCTGTCCATGCAGAACAAGCCCATCCCTGGTGACGATACACACAATCCTAACTATAGACAACCCAAAGGTCTTCAAACCTCAGAGGTATGGTGCACTGTGTGTGTGTGTGAGTGTGTGTGTGGGGGGGGGGGGGTAGTGTACTATCAGTCTGTCTGTCTCTGTTGTGGGACGAATATGCCTCTCTTTCTCTCTCTCTCTCCCCCAGAGTGAGGTGCGTCTAGCGGAGGACTATGAGGTGTTTATTCCCAAGGCCCAGCTGGACTCAATCCTGGTCAACTACACACGCTCTGGAAGCCTGCTCTTCAGGAAGTTGGTGGGTCTTATTAACCTTATCACTGGCTTTATTCACTTTATTTATGTTGATTGACAGACCATCTTGGTCACAGGTGTGCGCCTCTCTTTGACGACACCACGCTAGCTAACTCACTGCCCAACGGCAAGAGGAAGAGAGGTCTGAACGACCAAAGGAAAGGACTGGACCAGAACATTGTGGGAGCCATTAAAGGTAGGAAAGAAACACACTGTGAGAGTAGAGTGGAGTGGAGAGAGATCGGGCATGGAGCGAGAGAGAGATGTATAATCTATTTGTTTTGTTGGGTCTTCTGTAAATCTCCCATGCTGTGTCTAGTGTTTACAGAGAAGTACTGCACAGCTCACAGAATAGAGAAGCTGCCAGGCCCTCGAATTGGGTCCAGATACTACAGGACCAAATCAAACTTGCTCGCAGACGACTAAAGAGAGGTAGGCGTGTGTGTGTGTGTGTGTGTGTGTGTGTGTGTGTGTGTGTGTGTGTGTGTGTGTGTGTGTGTGTGTGTGTGTGTGTGTGTGTGTGGGTGGGTTCAGAATGTATCTTACTGAAACTCTGTTGTTTTGTGAACTCAGCAGAGGCTACAGACCCTCAGGACATCTTCAACAGACCTTGCACAGGTACACACATATGCACACACATGACAACAGTCGCTGCACCTGACATTCCCCCCTCGCTCACCCATCCGTCCCTGGTTTATGCACCTTGGGTGTAATGGCTCTGTCTTTGGCCGGTATGTTTAAGTGAGGCGATCCCCCTGACATCTGACATTCTCTTTTCAGACTCCCAAAATGTCAGCTAATTAGTTTCACACGGTGCTACTCTCTCCTGCTCCTCTCTATTTCAACTTACTCTTACACACACACACACTCCCCTTCTCTCTCCTCTGTCTCTCACGCTCTTTCACCAATCCCTCTACTCTCTTTCTCATGTCTCCCATCTTTATCTCTCTCGCACTCCTTCTTTCTTATTATTTCCCTCGCTCCCTCGCTTTTTCTCTCTTTTGCCCTCCACATCTGTTTCTGTCTTCCCTCCCTCTCTGTCTACCCTGCTCCTTTCTCCCTCTGTCTGTAGTTCTCTATTACCTCATCGTGTATCAGTCCAGAAGTTCTGTAACATTAGGGTGGGGGATGTGGACACTGTCCAGAGGATGTACTGAACTGTGTTAGACTGGACTGAGCTCACCCCCTTTAACAGCAGCTCTCAAATGAGAACAGCAGTACACTGGAGACTAGCAAACTCTCTACATTAACAGTAGTCAGTGGTGTAAAGTACTTAAGTAAAAATAATTGAAAGTACTACTGAAGTAATTTTTTGGGGGTATCTGTACTTTACTTTCACTTCACTACATTCCTAAAGAAAAAAATGTAGTTTTTACTACAGACATTTTCCCTGACACCCATAAGTACTCTTTACATTTTGAATGCTTAACAGGACAGGAAAATGGTCCAATTCACACACTTATCAAGAAAACATCCCTGCTCATCCCTACTGCCTCTGATTTGGCAGACTCACAAACACAAACGCTGCATTTGTAAATTATGTGTTGGAGTGGGCCTTTGGCTATCTTTTGATACTTAAGTATATTTTAAAACTAATACTTTTAGACTTTTACTCAAGTAGAATTTTACTGGGTGACTTTCACTTTTACTTGAGTCATTTTCTATTAAGGTATCTTTACTTTTACTCAAGTATGACAATAGGGTACGTTTTCCACCACTGACAGTATTATCGTAGTAAATGCTGAACATCTGTATGTTTGCTTCACACAAAACTGTGAACATATTGTGAGGTGACACTTTCCACATTATCATTTTATTTTCCCCATTTTGTAATGGCCACACACCTTTTATTTTCTTTCTCGTTCTTGGGTGTGTTTTAATTTTAATTTAACTAGGCAAGTCAGTTAAAACAAATCCTTATTTACAATGACGGCCTACCCCGGCCAAACCCTAACCCGGACGACGCTGGGCCAATTGTGCGCCGCCCTACGGGACTCCCAATCATGGCCGGTTGTGATACAGCCTGGAATCAAACCAGGGTCTGTAGTGACGCCTCTAGCACTGAGATGCAGTGCCTTAGACCGCTGAGCCACTCGAGAGCCTAGTTAAATAAAGGTTAAATAAATAAATAAATGTTTTAATGTGGATTGATAACTATGGTGGTATCATATTCTTGCAATAGAATCTCTTCAGCTGTCTGGAGAGAGGGAGGAGAGGGAGTTTCTATCAACAGGTAACACCACAACACACAACAACACACAACACAACACACACACACACACACACAACACACCAAACACACACACACACACACACACACACACACACACACACACACACAGGTTATAATTTGATAATTTAATTACATTTGATATAACAATGTTTTAATTGAAAATGTGTCCTGTAGGCTATGACTACAACAAGCCAGCATGTTTGGTTAAGGTGGGGAAGGATGTGACTGATTGATGCCGGTGCTGTGAACCAGCAACTTGCAATGAAGATACAACGCACTGTACTTTATGTTTTTGTTGCTCCACTAACTTGATGCGTTGTGCCTCTTTAGAAAGTCCATTTTGGAGATGTATTGTTCTTTTACAGCTATGTCAAAATTGTATTGTGGTTGTAGAGAAAAAAACATGACAGTGACCAAAATAAGTTGGTTAGTGAAATGTAGTTAGTTTCCATGGACTGCTTTGTTTTACATATGCACACCACATGCACACACACAGACACACACAGAAATACACACACACACCAGTCTGACCAGTATAGCCTAGCTGGTTCTGCTGGCTGACCAGCAAAGTCTAGCTAGTTATGCTGGAAGACCAGCATGGTCTAGCTGGTCTGACCAGCATGGTCTAGCTGGTTATGCCGGCAGACCAGCCTTCGTTGTGTTTTCACTGGTGACCTACCTTCATTGTGTTTTTGCTGATGACCAGCCTTCGCTGTGTTTTCGCTGGCAGACCAGCCTTTGTTGTGTTTATACTGGTGACCAGCTTTCATTGTGTTTTCGCTGGTGACAAGCCTTCGTTGTGTTTTTCGCTGGTGACCAGCCTTTGCTGGGTTTTGGACACTGGTGATCATTGAAAAACATGCTAGCAGATACCCAGAGACATAAAAATGGTATCCACAAGTTCATCTGACTCTGGGGAAGTAGATAAAGGGCCTCATTGCCAAAATTCTCACGTATCCCTTTAACTGAATTGTTCGAAACAAGATTCATGTTAGAAATGAGAGGATCGTCCAGAGTCGAGGTCATGTGGGAAACACTCTCAGCAACAAGCAAATGTGTGCTTCCSCACCATAGACCAGGGTTCAAATCCGACTCACCCTTAATGCTATGTGTCTGTCTAAGTAATGCAAAAAATACTAAAGGTAGAGTGGAATTCCACTCTCCATAAAATTWATGAGAGGTTTTTTAGTGCAGGACTTAAATTAACACTCAGTGTTGTAAAATAACCCCTTGGTGTTAATAACCAGAGTTGAGCGTGATTGTGTCATTTCAACTCTGTAGTATAACATTGACACTCAAAACCACGCCTATCATATTTCCCAGCATGCTTTATTGCAGGTATATTTTTTTGAATTGTTGGTGTCAATATCTGTGTTTTTGCATGCACGTTGACTGATAAATGGATTGATTGAGTAATCTTATGCTGTACCAAGCTAAATAACATACCTTTTTCTAAACTAATACAATCCATTAGCAGTTGGACTTATTGCACCCTTTACTGAGATGATTGTTCCAGTTTAAATGGTTTAGGTCAGGGATGGGCAACTGGTGGCTCCAACTGGTGGCTCGCAGATCAATTTCCAAAAACAGAAGATTTTTTTTTTGGGGGGGGGGCGGGTTTCGGTCTCAATTTACTGTTGAGAGTTAGAATAGTACAATACACAAGGTGCAATTTCTAAATTTGGTTGTGCTTGAGCAGTTTTTTCTTATGTCAATCACTAGCTAGGTTTCCGTCCAAAGGAAATATGCTAATTTTCCCAGAAGTGTTGTTGTGGATAAAAGGCAGTGGGTGATGTGGATGTAGTGCACACACAAAATCTACTTTTTTGCTTACGTTTTCATGTACCGAATAAAAATCTAAAGTTCAATGTGTTTCCATCGCATTTTCAACTCTACCGATAGTTTTGTCACAAAAACTATTGCATTAAATGGAAAATCTGCCTACCCTGGCCTTGGCACGTGTGCTCTAGCCAAAAGCTTGCAGATACAGTGCAGGTAGGCTGTGCGGTGGTCTACATGATGAGATTATTATGAATAAGAGCGAGAATATATTTTTGGGTCAAATGGCAGTCAAGCATCAATCATCATGACACCTGAATAATACCCTCAATATTTATTGTAAAGGTGCATCAATATCACCGTGCACTTTCACCACCCTGTGAAGTTCATCATAACCTTTTTGATCTGTAGCCTAATAAACTGCATGGTTTCCCGAGTCATAGTGGGAGGACTACACACCATATCATCTCATGACTCCAAGTTTACTTCGATATGATGGTTATCATATCGATATTTGCGCATAAAGGCGATTCCACCACAATTTCTTGCATAATTAATTTTACCAACACAAAAAGATCCCACCATGTCGAATGAACAAATGATCTGTCAGCATTTATAAAATTGTACTGAAACTACCTGTTTCCATCACAGCTGACGTGATTCCTTTTTTATAAGGTATGACTTTACCCACATTAAAACTGGATGGAAATGTGGTTACTGACAGTCACTCAATTAGCCCATGTCAACAAAAAAAAATTAGACTGTTAAATTAGTCTAGCCAGCTATCTAAACTTAGTTATCATGGTTGAATTACATGATTTTGTTAGTCACTCTCCCTCAGATATCATATTAAAAACTGCAAACATTTCTCTCCACCCTATGGAAAAATTTGAAGATTTGCAGGAAATTACCTGTAAAATTGTAAAATCTTCTATACGCCCAATGGAAAAATATGAGTGGCAAAAAAGAAAATCGGGAAATTAACTTCAGTTTTTTTTCCTCCTGTCCAGCGGCGACACTAAAATGTTAGGGCCGGCTCTGACTGCATATGTGGGTATGGATGTGGTTACGCAGACCCGCGAGCCACTGTGGGCCCCTCATGAGTTCAGATTTTTTGTGGCCCCAACCCAAACAAAGTTGCCCATCTCTGGTTTAGGTAGTCTCCTTTGTCCAATTCTCCCTACCTTGGCAGTCATTCTAAATGCTGGTTGCAAATTCCAATTGCTGAATATCTTGACTGTCTGGATTGCAATAGGAATTACATATCACTTTGCAAGCCAGCATAATGTGACATGCTTGTTGTGGCCTGCAAACCAGGAGTTTCAGACCACTGTGTTGGGGTAAAACTAGGCTGTTGAGGTATAGCCTTATGATACAGTATGTAATGTGTTGTCATGAAGGGTAACATTTTAAGGACACTATATTCACTTAGGCACTCACTTGGGCACTCACTTGGTGAAACTACTGGTTTGATAAGAATTAAACCATGTTTCTGTCACTAGCTAACACAGTCACGGTGACTCACGGGRGGTAATTCCAATGTTCACTAACTGGCACTCTGGGGTATATGCAGATATTTGCCCACATTTGCATATATCCCAGTGTGCTAAATTCATTAACGCCAGTAAATGGAATTTGCACAATTATAATACAATTCAAGTTTGACCATTTTTAAAATTCCAATTCCATTCATTGGGATGTTTTTATTTTCCAATTCCAATTCCAATTCCATTCCAAGGATGGTTTTGTTCTTCAATTCCAATTCAATTCATATTACGACAGTCTAAATCCAATCCAATTCCATTCCAAGGATGGTTCATGTTCAATTCCAATTCAGACAATCTAAATTATAATTTAAATCAAATGAAGTTGTTTGAAGATTGCTGCAATTCCAAGTAAATTCTCTACTTCCTGCTTGAATTCGAGAATTGAATTTGAAATACAATTGGAATTGACCCCAACCCTGCTGGTCACCASCGAAAACACAACGGCTGGTCACCAGTCTGTGCTGGTCTATGCAGTTTTTTTTTCAGCAGGGTTGTTGTCTCTTTATGACTGTTTATCTGAAAACAAAGGTGGATAACTTCCTGGTAACTCTTTGTTTTGCACTTGTAAAGTCCCTCAGTCCTACAAAATAAAAACAACATCTCTTCCAGGTGACATCTTTGAACTTATGAACCTCAAATGTACGGATTGCGCCTTTTAAAATAGTTCTGGTTTTGTATACCATGTAGACTGTAATGTGTTGTGTTAAGATTAATGGCATTCTAACCTGCCACTCACTATGCACCTCAGTGCCATTTATGTTATTAATGTGACCAATAGGACAGTACTGTTTTTATTTGTGTTCACTGTGCCACCTGCCAACACCTTCATGTAAGGCTCCTTTGTGTACATGTACAGTTGACTGTGTATAATACATATTAAACTAAATATGATCTGATGGTACTGTGTTTTAGTTGATGATGAGTGCTGCTTTGAGAGCAAACACTGTAATTGATAGCTCCTTTGATTATGTCAGTATCGTGCTAGAATTATGAACAAGAGTTCAAGTGAGATTGTCAGAACTGATAATGAGCAAGTACACGGTGTTGGGGTGAAATTAGGGTTTGCGTTAAAGGGCAATTACACCACTTTCCAACCTAATTTTCATTACCTCCAGCACCATACCAGTGTATACATGTGTGAAAATACAAAGTTAAAAAGTTCTACCCGATGACATCATCAAAAGTTTAAACATTTTTAAAACAGTGATTTTCTCCATCTAGTGTTTGCCAGGAGCCCAACATCATTCTGGTTCTGTTGGAACAAATCAAAAGCCTCCTCTCCTTACCACAGACAGGTGGAAACATCTTGGGTGCGTTTGAGTGGTACGGCGAAAGCAACTGACTAGACAAAAGTTGCGGAATGAAGTCGGGGAAGGTGTATCTGCGACATCCGAAACTCYGACAATAATGTAGTGTGGTTGTAGTTTCCAACAGCAAGGCTCACATTGCAGTGTTGCATTTGTTTATAATTTTTTTTCTTTGTAATGTCGAAATAAACATGGCTCCAACCCTTACATCACACACTCACAAACTGAAATCATATGTGTGTACATTGTACAATCAATCAGTGAGAGAGCATCAAATATCTCATTCCTTTGTTACATATCCACTGTATACGGGAATCACGGCAAAGTTGTTTCCTGTTTCAGTCATGTCTTTGGTCACTAATGCGCGTGGTTGGCAATAGTCTCCCACAATGCAGGCGATGGCTGCAGGATGTAGTTGGTAACAACTGCAGAAACTTGCAGTCGACTGTAGTCAAAAGTTCCATTCCTCTGATCAGACGCTGCTCAGACGTTGCTGACGCCTGTCAGATCTTAAAACACCTCAATATGTTACGTATCAGCTAACCACATCATATATTATAGCAATATTGTGCCCAACTGCACAGTCGGTTGACGTGGTATGCAACGTCRAAACCGGGGAACACGACTAAAACCTTAAATGGCCTTTGATCACATGATTTTTGTAAAGTTCATACAGTCCACATGTAGGCGCTAGTCGGACATTTTTCACCCCATAATGCAACACACTTTGAAAGATGGTCACCGACTTTACAAAAATGATCCACTCGAACGTGCCCCTAGACATTATGAATTGTCTACTATAAATTATAGTTTATGTTCCCATTGCTTAACCGTCATATCAGCACCATTCAGTAGTTCCAGATGCATCAATGCCTTTGTGCTGACATATTAGGAGTATAATTGTAAGACGTCATTTAAATTACATTTAGCAAGTCGATTAATGCAAATCATTCATTCAGTCATTCATTTGCAAAGTTATCAGTGTCTTCCCACATGGTTAACACCACACTAATGACACGTTTTATAAAAACCGATAGCCTACTGAACATATACTGGAATTCAGAGGTCATTTAACATTGAATGTACAATCATATACCATTATGCATGCACTGTTTCTACTGTGAATACTATAAACTAGATTACAACATATGTAATACTACTGATGTGAGGGATCACATTGGAGGGAAAATACTAAATTAAAGGTACAATCCATTGTTGACTTTTTATTGCCAGACTCTGCGGTTCTTTAAAGGGGAGGTAAAACCGCCAGTCTCCTTGTGAAGGACCCTTTGTGATCTCGTGCCACAGACAAAATAGTATTTTTGCTCGTGCTTAATCGAAAAAATTCCCCAGTTGTGATTACTTTCCTCACGTTGCGATATAATCTGACGCATGTACATCTATTTATTTTATGCACCTCCCAACGCCGAATAAATGTAATATTCTGTTGTAAAACAAGAAATAAAAAGGAATGTATTTTTCGTCAGGCTATCTTCAGAGGCACCCGATTTACTCCAAATGCATTCTGGTACCGTCCCTTCTCTTGTATCGGGAGACCCGAAGCTAAAGCAAAACCGGTAAGGATAAACTGGTGAGAGCAATTAAAGGGGAAATGTTATAGGAATATACCTCCGCTTCAGCCCTGTAAWTGCAAGGGGGGGTACTTTAAATATATCGTACGCAGCATATGATGACAAACTGTGTGCAAGTTGCATGTATGGCGCTATTTTATTGTTACAAAGTCTGTTGTTGCACGTCTTGCATGACGCTGGACACGAAGGGGTTAATTTTTTCCACCGCCGACATTTTTATCCACTGCGCCTCCCGCTTACTTCGAACCATAAAATGCTCCTTATTGTTCTGGTTTCGATAACCGAAATGATGAATACAGTATTATTTTGTACGCTTTTTAAATCCTGTATGAGGCCCAATCAGTCACACTTGATTGATAGCTAACTCTTTGATTAGCAAACGTTAGCTCTCAGGCAGGTTTGTTCAAATCGGTGGGCTTTTCCTGTCTTGCAGCTAGCCCACCGAATTATTGTTAACATAATGTTTTACTGTCTGTAGATAGTTAATATTATTAACTTTTGACTGCTGAAGTTGAAAGTTGGCTGCAAATGACTGGTGCATGATTTAACTGGAGCTGGCGCACACTAGCCCAACTTCACATCCTCCTCGCACTGTTTCAGGAGCCTCCAAAACGCCCCTGTTAAACCGTTTGAAACTAGGCCCTGAGCGCAACAATTTAGCCAGAGCCATGATGAAATACAGGCTCGATCACACAGGGAAAGTTTGCTCCTAGTCCTAGCCTGCTGCTGGGATTTTGTTTCATAGAATGTATTCTATTTCTGTTTTATTTATCAAAGAAATGACATGAGAGGTCTGATTCTATGTCCATGAATGTGTTTGTAAACAGTGATGTAGTGCTATCTTTTTTAGGGGAGGGAGCGAAACATTTTTTTAAATGATGTCATAATTTCTTAATTAAAGTTTGTACCAACAGATGTAGCCTATTTAATATCATTGTAGAACAGGCCTATGCATAAAATGCATCCTCCAAATGTAACGTCTTCCTATGCCCACACATATTGTCAGAGATTTTTAATATTTTTAATACCCATAACACCAAGTTTGGCATACCTCGTTTCAATATAGGCCAACACTGTCAATTGTGAGAGAGGAGGAAGGGAAGCGCTACTAAGGTACACTATAGTATATTTTGGTAGATAGAAGGTGCTCTTTGGTAAAATGTGTAAATTGGTCATCAAAAAGAAAGGAGGACCAAGGCACTCTTCATATAATTAACTAAAATGCCTTTATTAGTATGGCATGTTCAATAGAAACAAAGTTGTTTAAAAACCGACGCGTTTCGGCTGCATGGCCTTCGTCATGCAGCCGAAACGCGTCGGTTTTTAAACAACTTTGTTTCTATTGAACATGCCATACTAATAAAGGCATTTTAATTAATTATATGAAGAGTGCCTTGGTCCTCCTTTCTTTTTGATGACTGTCAATTGTGAATGTTAAATCTTCACGTTTTACCAGTGGACACTCCAAACTGCATGCCAATCCATTTGATCTCAATAAGTTTCATGGGAATATATATTTTGATCTTCTTGAATTACTGTTTCTTACATGAATTAAAGCAGATGTTGTTAGCAAACTATTAGCCTTTCTTGTAGGCCTATATTGTTTCAATCAAAACATAGGCCTATATCCTGCCTAGTTTTGGCCACGAGGGGAAAAAAATGACTTTTCAGCTTCAGATAAGAAATGACTGAGGTGTTTTTGGCGTAACATATAATAGGCCTATTAAGCTACAGTATATAGGCCCTACTATTATTTTCAGTTCTGTTATGTAACATACTAATTCATAATTGTGAGCTTGCGAGGCATTGATTCAGCTTTGATTACTAAACAATCACCATTGTGAGAACTGATCATCTTCTATTTGTAATAATAATAAGTGATGAGTAGGACTATTAGCATGGGCAACATATCTTGTTAAGGGTTATTTTAAGCGATTTGAGTGTCCTTTGAATCGTGGTGGTGAAAGGACTGCACCTTAACCAAGTGGTCACACATCGTTCTGGGTTCCACTACTCAAGAGGGGTCCGTGGAGTTTTATGAACATTAAGGCAGGCACAGTGAATTTGGTTCCTAGATCTTGTTAGTTTGATGATTCATGGGGTGGATCCATTTGTTTTGCATATGGAATAGGGGTGGTACGTTTCTGTAAGCTAAGGAGTTCAAGTGCATCATACATGATCCCGAAGTCCATAACAACCTGTTTTGAGGACAGCTGTTTTAGCAACCCCTGGTAGAGTTTTCTGTCTGTGGCGGTTCTTGTTAAGTTGGATTTGGCCCACACAAAGTGGTCAAGCCTCCGACCGACTGGCTTCTGCACACACGCCAGAGAGAGGGAAGGCAGGGAAGAAAACCACCATTTACCTACATATAGGCTACTATAGCCTATATATTCATTTACTATAATATTCATGGAATTTGAGTGGTAATTAAATAGAATTGATCAGAATACATTTCTAGAAATATTTTCACCAGCTTTTGTTTTCTCAAATTGCGGCTCTGCCTGTGCTCCCCATGCAGCCCTATGGCAGCACTACATCCCTGGTAGGCAGCTCACTAGAACAATCAAATAAGATTTAGTAATACTGACTTTGAAACACTCTGTCTAGATGGATTTCTCCTACTTTCAACATCTCTGACAGTTCTAAGCAGTTAATTTTTTCCCTCAAATGTATTTTGAGTAATTAATTTATGATTGATTTTAGATAGGATTTTGCAACAACTTAAAAACATTAATCAACTGATTCAGCCACTAAAATATACATAAATTAACAGGCAGTTTTAGTTGTATTAGGTATTTGCAAGTTCTCACTTTGGACATTTTGGAGTTATAACCTGATCTCCATAAATAGCAATATAACGTAGTCAATCATTCTTCAACATTCTTCAACACTATTGATACCCGAGGATACATTTTAACCAGATGTCAGCATCCGCTATACCTGTACCTTTTCAGTTTAGTCGTAGTTACACAACAACTGGATATTTCATGTTTTACCCCCTCTCTCCTTCACTCATCCCTCAGTCCTTCTCTGTTCCGTTATCCTTAGTCACTGTATCCTGACCCTAGATGCTGATTTGGTTGAACAGAGTAGAGGTGTAGTCAGTGGTGAATGTCCAGCGTTACTCCAGACATGTTTCTCATCCCACTCTTCCCTTTTCCCGCTCTTCTGTCCACCTCAGGTTATTGACTGCGATCCCAAAGTGTTTCCAGCCATGTCGGTCAGAGAGTCGTTTAACCCAGAGAGCTACGAGCTAGACAAGAGCTTCAGACTCACACGCTTCACTGAGCTCAAAGGAACGGGCTGCAAGGTGGGTTTTTCTACACCCCTAGCGCTGTAAAGAGAGAGTTATTAGGCGACATCTAAGACTGCCTACTGGTATAATGGCATTAAATAGAATGTTAATGTCCACTCAGTCTTTGCTGCTTACAAATATTATTTGCTGTATCCCTAGCTTCAATATTAAATAATGTTTGGGAGCAATGAGCAGACATTTACATTATGTTCATAACTATACAATGTAAACTGTGATGAGTGTCAGAAGCAAATGTTAACATTAGGATGATTACGATTATGCTTGACTTGTACTTCTAAGGTAATCTGCTTGTTATTCCCTAGGTGCCCCAGGATGTGCTACAGAAGCTTCTAGAAGCCCTGCAGGAGAACCACTATCAGGAGGATGAACAGTTCCTTGGGGCTGTCATGCCCAGACTTGGTATGAACACATACACATATGCACTTTAATCACATCCATTCTTTATATAACTTTTACAGTTTAATAATAACTGTTCTATGCAGGCATTGGTATGGACACCTGTGTCATCCCCCTCCGACACGGGGGCCTTTCTCTCGTCCAGACGACAGACTACATCTACCCCATAGTGGACGACCCCTACATGATGGTATGTTTTCATTCTGTACCACTCTTTGTGTTACTGTTTTCAGCTATACCACATGCTTTAGGTCCTGTGAATATCATATACAGTGAATTCTGAAAGTTATTCAGACCTCTTGACTTTTTCCACATTTTGTTACGTTACAGCTTTTTTCTAAAATTGATTAAATCGTTTCCCCCCTCAATCTACACACAATACCCCATAATGACGAAGCAAAAACAGGTTTTTTAGACAAATGTATTAAAAATGAAAAATGGGAAATATCACATTTATATAAGTATGCAGAGCCTTTACTCAGTACTTTGTTGAAGCACCTTTGGCAGTGATTACAGCCTCAGGTCCTCTTGGGTATGACGCTAGAAGGTTGGCACAGCTGTATTTGGGGAGTTTCTCCCATTCTTCTCTGCAGAGCCTCTCAAGCTCTGTCAGGTTGGATGGGGAGCATCGCTGCACAGCTATTTTCAGGTCTCTCCAGAGAGGTTCGATCTGGTTCAAGTCTGGGCTCTGACTGGGCCACTCAGACATTGTCACTCCTGCGTTGTCTTGGCTGTGTGCTTAAGGTTGTTGTCCTGTTGGTAGATTAACCTTCACCCCAGTCTGAGGTCCTGAGCACTCTGGAGCAGGTTTTCATCAAGGATCTCTCTGTACTTTGCTTCATTCATCTTGCCCTCGATCCTGACTAGTATCCCAGTCCCTGCCGCTGAAAACATCCCCACAGCATGATGCTGCCACCACCATGCTTCACCGTTGCAATGGTGCCAGGTTTCCTCCAGAGGTGACGCTTGGCATTCAGGCCAAAGAGTTCAATCTTGGTTTCATCAGACCAGAGAATCTTGTTTCTCATGGTCTGAGAGTCCTTTAGGTGCCTTTTGGCAAACTCCAAGCGGGCTGTCATGTGCCTTTTACTGAGGAGTGGCTTCTGTCTGCCAACTCTACCGTAAAGGCCTGATTGGTGGAGTGCTGTAGAGATGGTTGTCCTTCTGGAAGGGTTTCCCATCTACACAGAGGAACTCTGAAGCTCTATCAGTGATCATTGGGTTCTTGGTCACCTCCCTGACCAAGGCCCTTCTGCCACGATTGCTCAGTTTGCCGGGCGGCCAGTTCTACCCTTCCCCAGATCTGTGCCTCAGCACAATCCTGTCTCGGAGCTCTGCAGACAATTCCTTTGACCTCATGGCTTGGTTTCTGGTCTGACATGCACTGTCAACTGTGAGACTTTTATGAAGACAGGTGTGTGCCTTTCCAAATCATGTCCAATCAATTGAATGTTCCACAGGTGGACTCCAATCAAGTTTTAGAAACATTTCAATGGAAACAGGATGCACCTGAGCTCAATTTTGAGTCTCATAGGGTCTGAATACTTATGTAAATAAGTATATATATATACATTTTTTTGCAAACATTTCTAAAAACCTGTTTTTGCTTTGTCATTATGGGGTAGATGGTAGTGTGTGTTGACTGATGTAGACTGATGAGGAACATTTTTTATTTAATTCCACAAAATGTGGGAAAAAGTCAAGGGGTCTGAATACTTTCCGAATGCACTGTAGATTGAATAGTTACGGAGAGCTTTGGACAGGAGTCTTTCACCTTGAGCGGAGTATGTGTTATCTTCATTCATACACTATATATACAAAAGTATGTGGACACCCTTTCAAATTAGTGGATTTGGCTATTTCGGCCACACCGTTCCTGACAGGTGTATAAAATGGAACACACAGCCATGCAATCTTCATAGACAAACATTGGTAGTAGAATGGCCTTACTGAAGAGCTCAGTGACTTTCGATGTGAATGATAGGATGCCAACATTCCAACAAGTCAGTTTGTCAAATTTCTGCGCTGCTAGAGTTGCCCCGGTCAACTGTAAGTGCAGTTACAACAGAGTGGTAGGCCTCACATGCTCACAGAATGGGGCCGCCTAGTGATGAAGTGCGTAAAATTAGTCTGTCCTCAGTTGCAACACTCACTAACGAGTTCCAAACTGCCTCTGCAAGCAACGTCAGGACAATAACTGTTCGTCGGGAGCTTCCTGAGATCGGTTTCCAAGACCGTCGGCTGGAGTGGTGTAAAGCTCGCCGATATTGGACTCTGGAGCAGTGGAAAGGCGTTCTCTGGAGTGATGTATCACCATCTAGCAGTCTGACAGACAAATCTGGGTTTGGTGGATGCCAGGAGAACGCTACCTGCTCCAATGCATAGTGCCAACTGTAAAGTTTGGTGGAGGAGGAATAATGGATCGGTGTGGACGAACTTGAATGGCCTGCACAGAGCCCTGACCTCAGACCTAAACACCATTGAACACCTTTGGGATTAATTGGAACGCAGACTGTGAGCCACGCCTTATCGCCCGACCTCACTAATGCTCTTGTGGCTGAATGGGAAGCAAGTCCCCGCAGCAATGTTCCAACATCTAGTGGAAAGCCTTCCCAGAAGAGTAGACGCTGTTATAGCAGCAAAGGGGAGAACCAACTCCATATAAATGCCCATGATTTTGGAATGAGACGTTCGACGAGCAGTTCTCCACCTACTTTTGGTCATGTAGTGTTTCTAAATCATGTCAATAATGCCTTCTTGATAACTGTCTGTAGGGGCGAATTGCGTGTGCCAACGTTCTAAGTGACCTGTATGCCATGGGAGTGACGGAATGTGACAACATGCTGATGCTACTGGGGATCAGTAACAAACTGTCAGAAAAGGTAAATTGCATTGACACACACACACACCCACCACCACCAATGGGTAGCACCCAGCCACTAAATTGTCCCTCTCCTTTCTCTATGCCCATGTCAGGAGCGGGACAAGGTGATGCCTCTGATCATCCAGGGTTTCAAAGACGCGTCAGAGGAAGCAGGCACGTCTGTGACGGGGGGACAGACGGTGCTTAACCCCTGGGTGGTCCTGGGGGGTGTGGCCACCACCGTCTGTCAACCCAATGAGTTCATCATGTAAGAACGCTCTCATAGACAGCTACCCTCTTGTCCATCTCTTGCCCCCTCTCGGTTGCTCTCTCTGTCTCGTTCTTGTTCTCTGTTTAAGCCTCTGAACTATTGCTAGTTTGTTCATGTGAGCTGTATTTTGCGTTGTGATAGTCATGATATCAGAATTGATCATGTTGATGTCTTCTCTGCTGTCGCCCAGGCCAGATAACGCAGTGCCAGGAGATGTGTTGGTGCTCACCAAGCCTCTGGGGACTCAGGTGGCTGTGGCTGTACACCAGTGGCTGGACATCGTAAGTGTCAACACACAAACCACCTTTCATTTGAGTTAATAGCCTATATTGTAACTTCAACACTAAAATGTCAACAGACAAGGTGTCTGTATTTGTTAGAAAATATCAACCTCTACAGTACAGTAAAGCTTTATCGGTGGTTTTCATTAATTCAAAGTGGTCTAATGTCGTGTGTATATATACAGTGCCTTCGGAAAGTATTCAGACCCCTTTTACTTTTTCCACATTTTGTTACGTTACAGCCTTATTCTAAAATTGAATTGAAAAATCTACCCACAATACCCCATAACAACAAAGCTAAACATTTATTTTTTTTGCAAATGTATTATTATGTCTTATTTACATGAGTATTCAGACCCTTCGCTATGAGACTCGAAATTGAGCTCAGGTGCGTCCTGTTTCCATTTATCATCCTTGAGATGTTTCTACAACTTGAATGGAGTCCACCTGTGGTAAATTCAATTGATTGGACATGATTTGTAAATGCACACAACTGTCTATATAAGGTCCCGCAGTTGACAGTGCATGTCAGAGCAAAAACCAAGCCATGAGGTCAAAGGAATTGTCCGTAGAGCTCAGACAGGATTGTGTCGAGGCACAGATCTGGGGAAGTGTACCAAAATATTTCTGCAGCATTGAAGGTCCCCAAGTACACAGTGGCCTCCATTATTCTTAAATGGAAGAAGATTGGAACCACCAAGACTCTTTCTAGAGCTGGTCAAACTGAGCAATCGGGGCAGAAGGACCTTGGTCAGGGAGGTGACCAAGAACCCAATGGTCACTCTGACAGAGCTCCAGAGTTCCTCTGTGAAGAAGGGAGAACCTTCCAGAAGGACAACCATCTCTGCAGCACTCCACCAATCACGCCTTTAAGGTAGAGTGGCCAGACGGAAGTCACTCCTCAGTAAAAGGCACATGACAGCCTGCTTGAAGTTTGCTAAAAGGCACCTAAAGACTCTCAGACCATGAGAAACAAGATTCTCTGGTCTGATGAAACCAAGATTGAACTCTTTGGCCTGAATGCCAAACGTCCCATCTGGAGGAAACCTGGCACCATCCCTACAGTGAAGCATGGTGGTGGAAGCCTCATCCTGTGCGGATGTTTTTCAGTGGTAGGAACTGGGAGACTACCGGTAGTCAGGATCCAGGCAAAGATGAACGGAGCAAAGTACAGAGAGCTACTTGATGAAAACCTGCTCCAGAGTGCTCAGGACCTCAGACTGGGGCGAAGGTTCACCTTCCAACAGGACAACGACCCTAAGCACACAGCCAAGACAATGCAAGAGTGGCTTTGGGACACGTTTCTCAATGTCCTTGAGTGATCCGGACTTGAACCCAATCGAACATCTCTGGAGAGACCTGAAAATAGATGTGCAGCAACGCTCCCCATCCAACCTGACAGCTTGATAATGTCTGCAGAGAGGATTGGGAGAAACTCCCCATGAACAGGTGTGCCGACTTTATAGCGTTCTACCCAAGAAGAGTAAATGGTCTGAATACTTATGTAAATGTATTATTTCAGTTTTTTAATTTTAATACATTTACAAAAATTATAAAAACCTTTTATTGCTTTTTGATTAATGGGTATTGTGTGTAGATTGATGAGGATTTATTTTTTATCTATAAAAAAAAAAACATTTTAGAAAAAGCTGTAACGTAACAAAATGTAGATAAAGTCAAGGGGTCTGAATACTTTCCGAATGCACTGTGTATGTATGTACAGTACCAGTCATAAGTTTGGACACTTACTCATTCAAGGGTAATTCTTTATTTGTACAATTTTATACATTGTAGAATAATAGTGAAGACATCAAAATTATGTAATAACACATATGGAATCATGTAGTAACCAAAAAAGTCTTAAACAAATCAAAATAGTTTCTTCAAAGTATCCACACTTTGCCTAGATGACAGATTTACACACTCTTGGCATTCTCTCAACCAGCTTCATGAGGAAGTCACCTGGAATCCATTTCAGTTAACAGGTGTGCCTTGTTCATTTGTGGAACTTCTTTCCTTCTTAATGCATTTGAGCCAATCAGTTGTGTTGTGACAAGGTAGGGGTGGTATACAGAAGATAGCCCTATTTGGTAAAGTCCATATTATGACAAGAACAGCTAAAATAAGCGAAGAGAAACGACATTCCATCATTACTTTAAGACATGAAGGTCAGTGAATCCGGAAAATTTCTTCAAGTGCAGTTGCAAAAACCAGCAAGCGCTATGATGAAATTGGCTCATGAGGACCGCCATAGGAAAGGAAGACCCAGAGTTAGCCCCGCTGCAGAGGATAAGTTCATTAGACTTAACTGCACCTCAGATTGCAGCCCAAATGAATTCTTCACCGAGTTCAAGTAACAGACACATCTCAACATCAACTGTTCAGAGGAGACTGTGTGAATCAGGCCTTCATGGTTGAATTGCTGTAAAGAAACCACTACTAAAGGACACCAATAATAATAAGAGACTTGCTTCAGCCAAGAAACACAAGCAATGGATATTAGACCGGTGGAAATCTGTCCTTTGGTCTGATCAGTCCGAATTTGAGATTTTTTGTTCCAACCGCTGTGTCTTTGTGAAARGCACAGTAGGTGAACGGATGATCTCTGCATGTGGTTCCCACCATGAAGCATGGAGGAGGAGGTGTGATGGTGAGGGGGTGCTTTGCTGGTGACACTGTCAGTGATTTATTTAGAATTCAAGGCACATTTAACCAGCATGGCTACCACAGCATACGGCAGCGATACGCCATCCCATCTGGTTTGTGCTTAGTCCCACTATCATTTGTTTTTCAACAGGACAATGACCCCAAACACACCTCCAGGATGTGTAAGGGCTATTTGACCAAGAAGGAGAGTGATGGAGTGCTGCATCAGATGACCTGGCCTCCACAATCACCCGACCTCAACCCAATTGAGATGGGTTGGGATGAGTTGGACCGCAGAGTGAAGGAAAAGCAGCCTACAAGTGCTCAGCATATGTGCAAACTCCTTCAAGACTGTTGGAAAATCATTCCTCATGAAGCTGGTTTAGAGAATGCCAAGAGTGTGCAAAGCTGTCATCAAGGCAAAGGTTGGCTACTTTGAAGAATTTGAAATATATTTTGATTTAACACTTTTTTTGGTTACTATATGATTCAATATGTGTTATTTTATAGTGTTGATGTCTTCACTATTCTATAATGTAGAAAATAGTAAAAATAAAGGAAAACCCTTGAATGAGTAGGTGTGTCAACTTTTGACTTGTACTGTATATATTGTTTGTGTGTGTGTCTCTGTCTGTCCTTCAGCCTGACAAGTGGAATAAGATCAAGCTAGTGGTGACTCAGGAGGATGTAGAGCTGGCCTATCAGGAAGCCATGATGAACATGGCCCGGCTCAACAGGACAGGTACACACGCACACGTGTGTAAAATACTGAGGCTGGACTTTTCCTCATGAAGGACAATGAAGCTTGATTTATACTGTCCATTTGATACGATTTGTTAGCTTTAATTTGTCTTAAAAACACACACCTGACTCGACAGAACAAGTACATGTCCTCAAGTTGTGCTCCCTCCCTTCTTTCTCTTACTTCTCCTCTCCTGTCTTCTACCATTGTTTGGACCAATGTGATTTAAATATTGATGTTGTTGTTTTTCTCTCTACAGCCGCTGGTCTGATGCACACCTTCAATGCTCACGCTGCCACTGACATCACTGGCTTCGGGATCCTGGGCCACGCCCAGACATTGGCACGGCAACAGCGTAGCGAGGTGTCGTTCGTCATCCACAACCTCCCCGTGCTCGCCAAGATGGCAGCTGTGTCCAAGGCCTGCGGGAATATGTTCGGACTCATGCACGGAACCTGCCCTGAGACATCAGGTGTGTGTCTGGTCGTTTTTGTCGGTCTGTTGTCTCTTGCCTGTCTTTCACACACATAATCATCACCCACCTCTCTCTCTCTACATGTAGGGGGTCTGTTGATCTGTCTTCCCAGGGAGCAGGCAGCTCGTTTCTGTGCTGAGATCAAATCTCCTAAATACGGCGAGGGCCACCAGGCCTGGATCATCGGCATCGTGGAGAAGGGCAACCGTACCGCCCGCATAATCGATAAACCACGAATCATTGAGGTCGCTCCTCAGCTCTCCACACAGAATGTCAACCCCACACCCGGCGCAACCTCATAATAACCCCCACCCCACAGCAACGCAGAGCAGAACCACAAGCTTGGACAAGTTTTTTTCTTTTTTCGCATATTCTTAAACTAGAGCGTGTTAAATGTATACACGTGTGTGTGTGTATGGATGTATATACATATATGTATGTATATACACATACACACTTAAATGGGTTGCTGTGTATGCACACCTGCCTCAGACAGAAGCCTTAGGGGCAGGTCATCACACAACTAAAAAGAAAAATTCTCTCAAAAGAATAGAAAGTAAAATCCATTTGCCTTTTGTGTCTGTTGTAATCTGTTACGTTTTAATTGTAGAAGCAGGCAGCTTCTGTGTTTGAGAATTGATGATGATGAAGATTATCCGATACTGTTGATTCATTTTGAATCTTTTGGAGACTCTGGGTGTCCGTTGCCTTTTGGGCTCTTTTTAAAGGGTGCTAAGCAAGTGTAAGTGATGGGTAGCGAGATAGCGTTTTTGTTTGTCCGTTCACTATGTGTACAGTTCAAAAGCCTAGTTCAAGTTGAAAGCTATAAGCGATGCCTTGAAAGATTGAAAAATGCCTTTAAAGAGTGTGAACGTAAGGGTTGCTTTTTTACTTTCACTTTTTGTATTTTTTCCCCAAAATAAAATAGATGTTTTATTTTCTTGCGTTGTTTTACGAAAGCACTATCAAACTTATGGAATCTATGGTGGACTCCGTCTGTTCACATTGCTGCCCTGAACTTTAAATCAGTGATATGATCATTCACAACAAGGACATTAAATCATTTTACAGGAAATGAACACAACGGCCTGGGATAATTTGATATACTCACCTATAGAGATGTGATCACACAATAGGATTTTGAAGAAGTCGGAGCATTCTGTCTCAAGTCTGTTGTATTGTACGACTACCTTTTCAGGAAGCAGGGGTCATGATATGAGGCAGGTGAAATGGAAAGCACTCAAGTCTTGGTTGACACTTTTCTCCATGAAAATAATACAAGTGCATCCATTTGTAGCAGAGCTTACTCTGATGTTCCATATAATCTTCCAGTACCTAGAGGTTCCATCATTTGTATACCGGTAGTGTACTTTGTTCACAGTATCGCAAATCTACAATCTGTTTCTAATCATCCTGGTTGGGATCGGTGTAGTCTTAATACTCTCCAGTCATCTGATATAAGGCCTTTTCTAATATCTGGTACCATAAAGGGTTGTATGGCACTGCTTCCAAACTGAAATAAAACTGGATCCTCTCTTACACTGAAGGACTGTGTGTGCTCTCTCATCTTGTTTCTTAAAGCAGGAAGTAGCCATCTACACACAGCAACATCAAGGGCTCTATTCAATCTGTCTCGTGGAAGTTCAGCATTACAGCGTGAAATAAATTTAAAGGCAACGTTCCAGCATTAGTGGAGACTACATTCACGGTTAACACTGCATATGTCGGCTCAATCGGAAACGACCTTAAAATTTCCAGCGCGCAATCTAATGCTTCAGCGATCCAGACTGAATAGAGCCCTAAATTGTCATTATGCCATATAGTAACTAACCACTTTGTACACCAGAATGTAATTCCTCTATTATACATGGCAGCAGTTGGCCACACAGTTGAGGTATGAGAGTATTCATTTCTAACTGTCCTGGAGTCCAAAGAAGAAGTCAAACAATCAACATATCCTTTATTATAATATACTAATAAACACATTAATGCATAAGCATAACAGATATATATATATATATAGTACAACACTTAAAATACTCAAAACAGTGGTATTTACAATCACATTACAATCAGAAGCAAATACTATGACCTCTGTCTAAACAGATGAGTGGCCTATCCTTACAAGGCTACATTCATATATCATTCTACTACAATCAAAATCAGATTAATAATTGGTCTATATGGCCACCAAGGCATTATGTGCTCCATTGCTCTTGCCAGAATCGGTTCAAAATTCACTGCCCATTTATAGAAAGGATAGTGTCTAATATAAATAGTAAAAATGCTTTATTAAATATACATTTTTTCTGCAAAGCAATTCCTCCTGCTATCTGAGTAGATATCCAGAAGTTTTATAACTTGACCCAGTCTAAAGTCGTTACCCAGAAGAGACTAGTCGTGACCAGCCGTTTGGGAAACAATGTTGTAAAGTCACAGAACACAAAAATGTGGTATGAAGGCTATAAAGAACTTCCAGTCTGTCTACTCATCACATCTCTTTCTCCTTCTTGTCTTTTTGGTCGAATAGCGCACGAATGTCCAGCATGGCCTGTCGAATGTTCTGTCCAAAGCGGTACGAGTCCTACAGAGAACAAGACAGTTGTTTAACCTGATAAATATTCACCTAGATTGCCATTAAGGTAATATGTGAGGGCTATATACTGTATGGTTCAGTAGGTTTGTGTAGTGTTAGACAGTGGTCTCACCGTCTCAGGGCTGGAAAACTTGCTGGAGATGTGGAATGTGATGAGGTTCTCTCCTATAATGATGTAAGAGACGCCATAGCCGTCATCAGCCACCTGGGGGCACAGGAGAGACACATCAGTACTACTCACCCCTAACTCTGACCACTTCATAGAAGTAAAAGCAGACATAGAAGAAGTAACAGAGAAGGACACAATGGCAGTAGGACTTAGGATATGTAGGATTCTGGTACCAGCTAATTTATTACCGTATGTCTGTCTGTGTGCGTGTGTGTGTGTAGCGTGTGCGTGTGGGCGGTTGACTCACAGGGCCGAACCCCCCTCCTGCGCCCACGTATCTGGGGAACTTCTTTATGTCAACCATGTTGAGCTGCTGTTGAGGAGTCTGACTAGTGGACAACCTCCAGGGTTCTGACAACACCTAAATGGAGAGGGAGAAGGGTGAGGGGGTAAGCGTAAATCTCTGATATCATTTCACTTGGTCACCAAAGTATKATTTAACATGTATAATGGTGTTAACATCACACCCACACACCTGTTTGAGGAATGGTGAGTTGATGCTGAGGTACTTAGACATGATGTAGAGACAGAAGAGGTGTCTGTCGATGCCAGAGCCTGTCATGGCCAGACGGTACATGTTCTGGTGTTTGTCTGCGGCCTTCCGGAAGAGGTCCAACCTTTGGGCACTCTTTCCACAGAGAAAACAAAGGATATTCAATCAAAACCTAGATCCAGCTCAAAAACATAACAGATGGTGGCCAACCCTCCACCTGGAAAGCTACTGAGTGTGCAGGTATTCGGTGCAGCCCTACTCAGACACACCTGATTCTACCTATCAGCTGTTTATCAGCACTTTGATTAGCTAAATCAGGTATGTTAGCGCAGGGCTGGAGCAAAAGTAAAAAGTACATAGCCAGTAGCTGGCCAAGTTCAGAGATCAGAGTCCAGAAACAGACATTTGGGTCCTGGTCACCTAGTTTTCAGTCAGAGTGACCTGAGCCTTACTGGAAGTTACATCATGTCACTCTCTATCAGTAACTCCCACAGACAAGGCTATTGACTGTGGAACTACTGACCTGCAGTGCTGAACCCACACTGTGTTTAACATCAGATACTGTCAACCATCTGATGGTCTAAGAGGTTCTAGCATGGAAGTGGAAGGTGACTGTTACTGCTCTTGCGTTGTCATTAGTTCATTCTATATTTTCTCTGACATGATTAACTGAGGTGTGTCCTCACCATAGTGTTCTTGTCCTCCATGGCTCTGACAAAGGCTGTGGACTCTGAGGTGCAGGAGCGAACCGTCTCTGTCCTACCCTCACGGAACATCCGGGTCATCGAGGCCTCATACGTCAGACAGAACTCCCCCTTATCCTACAGCACATAGACAACAAATACATTCAGATGCATTGCTATGGACTTGATAGTGTCTTGTGTTAATGTTAACCTAATCATTGTGTTGTATTGTTTGTCTGGTATCATCCGTTGACATCAGGCCAGGTGTCATATGACTATTCATGACGAAAGCATACACACATGCACGCACACACACACGCACATACACACACGCACGCACACACGCAGTCATACCCTGAATTGGGCCAGCTGCAGTGCTAGCTGTATAAAGGCATCAGGACTGGTCCTACTCTTCTTGATCAGGCCTTTCCCAAACTCATCAAACAGACAGCCATGAAAGTCCACGTCATCAGCGATCACCTTGGCAACCATGTAGGACTCCTCAATGACCTCCTGGCACTGAGGGACGAGGAGAGACCAGAGGACAGACAGGGTCAGACAAGACACAGGGCAGCCTGTAGAAACTACTGAATGGTCTACTGAACACAACACAGTCTAAACTAGCGTTACTGACTCTACAGAGAGAATTTGCATTCATCCCCTTTCCTCTTTACTAAAGCTACAACTTTTATCCCTAAAAGTTAGAAGCCATACCTCCAGTGGAATGTCCCATTGTAGTTTGGCGGGGGGTGGCAGGCCCTTGTTGATGTCTCCTTTGCAGTGCCCCTCCTCTGTGTAGCCCAGATGGAAGCAGTCCGTTGCTAGGACATACTACACAGAGACAGCACAACAATCATTAGACTCACACAACACACATCCCAATTAATCACAATGTCATACACTGAGTGTGCAAAATATTAAGGACACCTGCCTAATATTGAGTTGCCCCCCCCCCCCCTTTGCCCTCAGAACAGCCTTAATTCGTCAGGGCATGGACTCTACAAATGTGTCGAAAGCATTCCACTGGCCCATGTTGACTCCAATGCTTCCCACAGTTGTGTCAAGTTGGCTGGATGTCCTTTGGATGGTGGACCATTCTTGATACACACGGGAAACTGTTGCGCATGAAAAACCCAGCAGTGTTGTAGTTCTTGACACAAACTGGTGCGCCTGGCACCTAATACCATACCCTGTTCAAAGGCATGCCCATTTACACTCTGAATGGTAGACATACACAATCCATGTCTCGATTGTCTCAYGGCTTAAAAATCATTCTTTAACCTGTCTCCTCCCCTTCATCTACACTGATTGAAGTGGATTTAACAAGTGTCATCAATAAGGGATCATAACTTTCACATGGACTCACCTGGTCAGTCTATGTCATGGAAAGAGCAGGTGTCCTTAATGTTTTGTACACTTAGTCTATATTTAGGCAATAAGGCACGGGGGTGTGGTATATGACCAATTTACAACGACTAAGGGCTGTTCTTAGCACGATGCAACGTGGAGTGCCTGGATACAGCCCTAAGCAGTGGTATATTGGCCATATACCACAAACCCCCAAGGTGCATTATTGCTATTATAAACTGGTTACCAACATCATACACGTGGTATATGGTTTGATATACCACGGCTTTCAACCAATCAGCATTCAGGGCTCGAACCACTCACTTTAAAATGTGTTTTAGAAAAACTTGTTTGTTCATTAATGCACCATCAATAATATGGTTATTACCTCCCACATGTGTCCTATAATGGGAGCGTCTGCCCATGAGTGTTCTGCATTAACCCCCAGTTTACCGTTCTTATAAGCGATCAGAGTGAAAGATTTGTCAAACCACCTGAGAGAAAGAATGCATATCGGGTTAAACACTGTAACACACTCATCACAAGGCAGTGCACAGAACAGCAATTTACCACTAAACTACAGTTTAGTGAAAAATAGGCCTACTTTACAATAGATGTTTTCTTCCTCTTTTCCTGTCCTGTCCTACCTGTCATAGCAATTCCTGTTTGTCTCACCTGTCATAGCACTTCCCGTGCAGCAGGGACTTGGCATACAGGTCCAATGACCTCAGCTTGTCAGGGTCATAACCATGCACCTCGTCATCAAGGCTGAGGAAGAAAGCTGACGTCTCGATGGCCTCCAGAGAGGCTTTGTTAACACCCTGGCTGAAGTACTTCAGACGAGCCCGCGCCCACGGAACTCTGGAGAAGAGGTGGCTGTTTTATTTCTGATGTGTGTGTAAGGAAGGGGAGTGTATATGTACCCCTCTGTGTGTGTGTGTGCAGGTGTGTCTGCGTTTTCATGCCTATATGTGTGTATACCTGTTGCCGGCTGTGAGGGCAGCCAGTTTGAGTTCCCCAGGCTGTGGCTCCGTGGTGTCGTCGAGGATCCTCTGGAACTGAGTCTCCAGCTCAGAGGGCCATAAGTGACGTCCCCCGTAGTACAGCCACACCTTAAAGAAGCGGCCCTTATGGTACACCACCAGGTGCTTCCGGTCACTCAGGTGCTGAACAAAGTCTGGACCACGGAGAAGGAGAGGGGGAGAGGAGAGAACATAGAACATTATTTGGGGGTGGGGGGATCCACATAACGCTTCTCTTGAATTATAGCGTTTGTCTATGATTGTCGGAATATGTGTCTTACACAAATACATGTTCATATTTAGTCATGCAACTACCCAGCAATAGTTTGATAGTGTTATGCCCCCAGCAGGCATCAGTGTGCTCACCTGTCTCTATACCAGGGATACGTGTGGTGTTGAACATCCTCTCCATCTGAGAAGAACACATGGGCACCACCCCCAGAGCCCTCAACTAGTGAGAGAAAGACAGAGGGAGAGGGAGAGAGATATAGAGAAAAGAGAGAGAGAGAGAGAGAGTGGGGTTAAGAGAGTGGGGTTACTTTAGTAGAGCAGAAATAAGTCAAAGGCAGTGGGAGGATGATTTAGGTTAACAGAGAAGGAGGAGGGAGATGACCTGGGTTATTTAAGGGGTAGAGAGAGGGCCAATGGTCCAAGGGAAATGGGGGAGGGACCCAAATACTCTCAGGGGAAGGGAGAGAGGGAGAGAAGAGCGGTGAGAGAGAAGAGAGAGGGGTTTTCGTTACCGGTGCATGTTCTCCTCTCTCTAGTTTGCGGCGGTACTGCAGCATAGCGTGAACAACATTCCCTGCCCGAGCTGCCTGTCTGTGTGTGGGAGTCACGTACAGCAGATCCTAAATCAGATCATCATTACAGCATTAGGGAAGGGTTACTGGATGCATCTTAGTTAATGCCATGTTCCCTGTATAATGTCTACAGTACATGTACAGTACAGACATGTCTTACCATGGCGTAGAAGTTACTGTTGACCATGATGGGACTCCTGCCTCTAAGGTAGATGTACTCCTCCCACCAATCACTCACCTGCAACAGGTAAAACAATCTATTACAATCATTTGTTTAACTACTATTTTGTTTTTAACAGCAATTTTAACACTCCCCAAAACACTAATACAGTCATTTTTCTTTTTTAAATAAAGCTACCAACATTATTGTTTAATGTATCCTAACATGGCACTTTGAAACAATCGGAATACGTACATAGTTAGTAGCCCACCAGGATTTGAGGATGAGGTATTTCTGGAGTTTGGGTGCCTGGTCCTTCTTGAAGTCATTGGCCACCACCTCCATCTGGTTGTACTGCTCATCATCCAGCAGGGGGCGAACTGACTCCAGGTACTGCAAGGTCATAGAGAGATTATATGATATAATACCGATATGTAGTGTACATATATGGTTATATACTGGTCCTCGTCTCTCCTGAACAAATTATCAGTTTGATATTGTATTTCAACCAAGCATATGAGACACATAAACATCTATCTTTCTCTCACCCTGGTTATGGTGTCATCCACGCTAGGCACAGGTAGTCTGGGTAGGGAGGTCTGGAAGCTATAGAGGAGAGGTCTGCGCCCAGATAACATCTTCACCAGACTCTGAGGAGAAACAACACAACACAATGACTGGGTTAATTGCCAGAATAATCAAATACTGAGCTCAGACAATATATTGTCTTGATTCTGAGCTATGAGTGAGCTGCTCTTTTGGTCATGTTGATTTTGAAATAGAGACATTTAACAGACATACCAGCCAGAGTTTGGTGCAGAAGCTAATTTTGCCGTGGGACTCAAAGATCCAGGCGTGGTAGGAGAGAAGGGCCTTGAGAGTGTACCTCAGCATGAGGATGAGAGAGAGCCACAGCCCTGTGGAAAACAGGATGGCACTCAGCACTGTCTGGGTCTGCACTGTCATGTAGCCACTGGAGTGAGGGGAGACGAGAGAGTGGAAATGAGAAGTCAGGTACTGCAGCAAGCAAACTATTTAAAATTGTTTTTCAAACGGAATGGCACTCATCACTGTCATGTAGCCACTGGACACAGGAGAGAACACAACTTTACCTCATTTTATCACAACAAAATAGCAAAGGCAAAAAAATCGAACCATCAAACAATCAAAATTATGTTTATTTTCCTTCACGAGGAAATTATTTTGACAGATAACCACAGGCCGAAAAGAAGATGTATCACTGTTCCACAGTGCCTGTTCATCATTGTGTTATTTGCTCACTGACCTGACAGACATGGTCCTCTTGATGGTGTCTATCATTCCCAGTGATGGGTCTATCCTAGCATATATGGTGCTCATGATGGCTATCACCACGATCAGCAAACTGGATGGGCTGGCAGGGTAGACCCCTGTCAATATCCCATTCTGAAATAAAATAATATAATTCAATGTTCATTTAGGTAGTTAGCCTACAAACAGACCAACTAGGCTATTCCTAGATGTGCAAGCATCTGTCCGACCTCAGCGGTAGGCTACACACACCTAAATCAATCAAGACAATAATAATAACTTGAATAATTTGTTTTATTGCTGGACTGCAACAAACACCAAGCTAGCTATCAGGTCCAGGATTGGTAATAACTGTCTACTTAATAATTGGAAAACAAACCTTAAATCTTATGGCGCGCTTTCTCCATGACGTCACTCCCGACAGGTAGATGTGTCTGAGTACCTCGCGGCTCAGGTGGAGGTCGATGCCGTCTGGGGTGACGGTGAACTGGAAGCCAACTGCCTGATGTGCCTCTGCCATCCCGGTGACGTCGAAGACCCTGTTAAAAAAAGAGAGATATAGACAGAGAGGCGTTCAACTTTTTTAACCCTAAATGAGCCAGCACATTTTTATCTTAAAAGCGCAAACAGGGGTAAATTTTTACCCCAAATTGGTAATGATTGTGAAGAGATACTGTCTGTGAAGTAGTAACACTTTCTTTCATTAACTTTTTGTAACACATTATTGGTTTTAATACCCAAAAATAATAATATATTTGATGTTTAAAAATAGACCCTTTTTTGTATGTTTTTCATTTGATCAAATTCCTCCATAGCAACTTGTCCTGAAAATGTTTATGTTATTAATTCAAAGTGTTTCTGTGATACTAAGAGGTTGCGAAATTGGCGATTGAGTTAGTCTGACGTACCGGTATGACCTAAGATAGCCACCAATATGGGTGTTATAGGCGGTATTGGTGCCAGTGCCATTAGACTTTTAGTTCTAACTTTGGAAAGCTATTGACTATCAACTCATCTCCAATTGCATCTGAACATGGTAGAGACATTGACCGAAACCAAATGTGTTTACATTATGGAGTTATTTAGGAGTTGTAGTGGCTGCCAAGCCCCCACTATGGGGTGGCTCCATATCTATATATTTAATTTTAATCTACATATGTGTCAAATTTGATGCTTTTATCATAAAGTGCACTATTGAGTCAACATTTTCAGCTTAGCCTTGCACCACTAGTATACAAAAGATAGATTATTTTTCATTCCTCCATATTAAAAGGTCCAATGCAGCCATTTTTTTTTCTCAATTTCAACAATTAACCTWTCTGGGAAGGGGGTTCCGCTAGCGGAACACCTGGCCTACAGCCAGTGAAATTGCAGGGCGCCAAATTCAGAAATCAGAACAGAACAGAACAGAAATCTCATAATTAAAATCCCTCAAACATACAAGTAATATACACCATTTTAAAGATAAACTTCTTGTTAATCCAACCACAGTGTCCGATTTCAAAAAGTCTTAACGGCGAAAGCACACCATGCGATTATGTTAGGACAGCGCCTAGCCACAAAAACCATACAGACATTTTCCAGCCAAAGAGAGGTGTCACAAAGTCAGAAATATCGTTAAAATTAATCACTAACCTTTGATGATCTTCATCTGGTGGCACTCCCAGGACTCCATGTTACACAATAAATATTTGTTTTGTTCAATAAAGTTAATCTTTATGTCCAAAAACATCATTTTTGTTCAAGCGTTTAGTTCAGTAATCCATATGCACAAAGCATATGCACAACATCCAGACGAAAAGTCAAAAAAGTTCCATTAAAGTTCGTAGAAACATGTCAAACGATGTTTCTAATCAAACCTTAGGGTGTTTTTATCATAAATATTCAATAATGTTTCAACCGGACAATACTGCGATAAACAACTCATGGCTTTCAGCTGAGCCGCTTACTCTGAGTGCTCTTATTCTCTCCCCTTTCACAATAGAAGCCTGAAACAACTTCTAAAGACTGTTGACATCTACTGGAAGCCTTAGGAAGTGCAATCTGACCCCACAGACACTGGATATTCAATAGGCATTCACTTGAAAACTACAAACCTCAGAATTCCCACTTCCTGGTTGGATTTTTCTCAGGTTTTCGCCTGCCATATGAGTTCTGTTATACTCACAGACATTATGTTTTCTATCAAAATCTACTAATTATATGCATATTCTAGCTTCTGGGCCTGAGTAAAAGGCAGTTTACTCTAGGCACGCTTTTCATCCAAACTTCCCAATGCTGACCCCTATCCCAAAGAGGTTTTAAGTACCTTAGTTCGATTAAAATGTTCAACAATAAATAAAAATAGGTTCTTAGCAATAAGTTATTTCTCAGGCAAGACTGTCTGGAAGTGGTCTGAGTGAGGGGCCTAATTAGAGGAGCTGAAATCTAGCAGAGATTCGGGCAAACTGTCTTTGTTATTTGTCTATCAACTTATACTGCTTCAAATAAAATAAAATACAAGTTTATTTTCTCTCTTTATGTAGTGTTGTCTCTTTTGTCGTGATGTGTGTTTTGTCCTATGTTATTTTTTATTTTATTTGAAATCCCAGCCCCCGTCCCTGCAGGAGGTCTTTTGCCTTTTGGTAGGCCGTCATTGTAAATAAGAATTTGTTCTCAACTGACTTGCCTAGTTATATAAAGTTTAAATAAAATAAAAATAAAACAGGTGTAGACCTTACCGTGAAAGGCTTACTTACAAGCCCTTAACCAACAATGCAGTTCAAGAACTAAAGTTAAAAAAATAGCAAAATGTACATAACAATAACGAGGTTATATACAGGGGGTACCGGTAGCAGAGAGAACAGTCTATGACTTGGGTGACTGGAGTCCTCAACTGGCAGCTTCATTAAATAGTACCCGCAAAACAACAGTCTCAACGTCACCAGTGAAGAGGCGACTCCGGGATGCTGGCCTTCAAGGCAGAGTTCCTCTGTCCAGTGTCTGTGTTCTTTTTCCCATCGTAATCTTTTCTTTTTATTGGCCAGTCTGAGATATGGCTTTTTCTTTGCAACTCTGCCTAGAAGGCCAGCATCTTGGAGTCTCCTCTTCACTGTTGACATTGAGACTGGTGTTTTGTGGGTACTATTTAATGAAGCTGCCAATTGAGGACTTGTGAGGCGTCTGTTTCTCAAACTAGACACTAATGTACTTGTACTCTTGCTCAGTTGTGCACCGGGGCCTCCCACTCCTTTTTCTATTCTGGTTAGAGAAAGTTTGCTCTGTTCTGTAGACTTGTTGACATGCTGCTGTGCGTTTTGTTGCTAACCTTACATTTCTACCTGCCAACTTTACGTTTTTTACTTTTTAATTACCGTTTATATTTTTAGTTTTTCCCTCGCTCTACCTTATTTCATTCAACTTTTTCACTCCGGACGCTTTATCTGGACGTGGTTCGTCAGAACCTCCACCAGCCGAAGCTAAGTAGTAACATTAACATGATGCCTTCTAATTGCAGTCGCTGTACTCATAATATACAGGAGAACGATTGTCTTACGGAGAGGATAGATGTGCTGCAAGCCCAGCTTCAGACGCAATCGTTAGGCAAGGGCAATTTAAGTGTAGGAAAGGATGAAACAGCGTCTGTACACAAGTTAGTACAGATAGTAGTATAAATCCCCTCGCACAGTCCCCGCAGCCGGACAACTTTCTCATGGCTTCTGGAAGGAAATGCTGTAGGAATGCTCAACCGGTGTTGCTCATTCAGCCGACAGAAACTTTCAACCGTTTCTCCCCAGTAAGCAGCGACTCAGAGTCAGAGGCCGAACCTTCTCTGGTCTCTACTCCTCCCGTTACGGGGTCTGAGCCACCGAAGCCTCCCACCATTAGCTCTGACAAATTGAAAACCCTAGTCATTGGCAACTCCATTACCCGTGCAAATTATGGTGGAAAATAAGTATTTGGTCATCTACAAACAAGCAAGATTTCTGGCTCTCACAGACCTGTAACTTCTTCTTTAAGAGGCTCCTCTGTCCTCCACTCGTTACCTGTATTAATGGCACCTGTTTGAACTTGTTATCAYTATAAAAGACACCTGTCCACAACCTCAAACAGTCACACTCCAAACTCCACTACGGCCAAGACCAAAGAGCTGTCAAAGGACACCAGAAACAAAATTGTAGACCTGCACCAGGCTGGGAAGACTGAATCTGCAATAGGTAAGCAGCTTGGTTTGAAGAAATCAACTGTGGGAGCAATTATTAGGAAATGGAAGACATACAAGACCACTGATAATCTACCTTGATCTGGGGCTCCACGCAAGATCTCACCCCGTGGGGTCAAAATGATCACAAGAACGGTGAGCAAAAATCCCAGAACCACACGGGGTACCTAGCAGAGAGCTGGGACCAAAGTAACAAAGCCTACCATCAGCAAGGGCATTGAAGATGAAACGTGGCTGGGTCTTTCAGCATGACAATGATCCCAAACACACCGCCCGGGCAACGAAGGAGTGGCTTCGTAAGAAGCATTTCAAGGTCCTGGAGTGGCCTAGCCAGTCTCCAGATCTCAACCCCATAGAAAATCTTTGGAGGGAGTTGAAAGTCCGTGTTGCCCAGCAACAGCCCCAAAACATCACTGCTCTAGAGGAGATCTGCATGGAGGAATGGGCCAAAATACCAGCAACAGTGTGTGAAAACCTTGTGAAGACTTACAGAAAACGTTTGACCTCTGTCATTGCCAACAAAGGGTATATAACAAAGTATTGAGATAAACTTTTGTTATTGACCAAATACTTATTTTACACCATAACTTGCAAATAAATTCATTTAAAATCCTACAATGTGATTTTCTGGATTTTTTTTCTCATTTTGTCTGTCATAGTTGAAGTGTAACTATGATGAAAATTACAGGCCTCTCATCTTTTTAAGTGGGAGAACTTGCACAATTGGTGGCTGACTAAAACCTTTTTTGCCCCACTGTATAAATATGCACATTATCGAACAAAACACACAATACACGTATAACATGATGTCCTATGAGTGTCATCTGATGAAGATAATCAAAGGTTAGTGATTAATTTGATCTATATTTCTGCATTTTGTAACTCCTATCGTTGGCTGAAAAAATGGCTGTGTGTGTTTGTGACTTAGCTCTGACCTAACATAATCATATGTTGTGTTTTCGCTGTAAATCATTTTTGAAATCGGACACCATGGGTAGATTAACAAGATATTTATCTTTCAATTGCTGTATTGGACTTGTTAATGTGTGAAAGTTACATATTTCCCCAAAATATTTTTGAATTTCGCGCGCTGCCTTTTCAGCGGAATGTTGTGGGTGATCCGCTAGCGGAACCCCTGGGCTAGAAAGGTTAACAACAAGCTAAGCTGTGTTTTGGTATATTTCACTTGTGATTGCATGATTATAAATATTTGTAGTAATATTTTTGAATCTGATACGTTTGGGAATTTTCTTCTGCCTTTCAGGACCGGAACGAGCATGTGGTTTTCTGACCATAACGCGCAACCCAAATGGTGTTTTTTTGTTATAAAACTAATATTTATCGAACAAAAAGAACATTTATTGTGTAACTGGGAGTCTCGTGAGTGCAAACATCCAAAGATTATCAAAGATAAGCGATTAATTTTATTGCTTTTCTGACTTTCGTGACCATGCTAATTTGGGGATAGCTGTTCTAGCATTGATTGATACACTCACAAAAGCTTGGATTTCTTTCTCTGTAAAGCATATTTTCAAAATCTGACACGATAGGTGGATTAACAACAAGCTAAGCTGTGTTTTGGTATATTTCACTTGTGATTGCATGATTATAAATATTTTTTGTAATATTTTGCGCCCTGCAATTCAGCGGTTGTTTAGGAAAATGATCCTGTAAAAGGGATCCGTAGCGTAGAGAAGTTAATCAGCACAACAGTTTTCAGCTGTGCAAACATAATTGCAAAAGGGTTTTCTAATGATCAATTAGCCTTTTAAAAGGATAAACTTGGATTAGCTAACACAACGTGCCATTGGAACACAGGAGTGATGGTTGCTGATAATGGCCTCCGTACGCCTATGTAGATATTCCATAAAAAATCTAGTCATTTACAACATTAACAATGTCTACACTGTATTTCTGATCAATTTGATGTTATTTTAATGGACAAAAAATGTGCGTTTCTTTCAAAAACAAGGACATTTCTATGTGACCCAAAACTTTTTAACGGTAGTGTAGGTCCGGGATGTCAGGAAGCTTGGCCCCAGTGATGTACTGGGCCGTACACACTACCCTCTGTAGCGCCTCACGGTCAGATGCCGAGCAGTTGCCATACCAGGCGGTGATGCAACCGGTCAGGATGCTCTCGATGGTGCAGCTGTAGAAGTTTTTTAGGATCTGAGGACCCATGCCAAATCTTTTAAGTCTCCTGTGGAGGAAAATGTTTTTTCACGCCCTCTTCACAATTGTCTTGGTGTGTTTGGACCATGTTAGTTTGTTGGTGATGTGGACACCAAGGAGCTTGAAACTCTTGACCTGCTCCACTTCAGTCCCGGGGGCCTAATAGGGGCCTGTTCGGCCCTCCTTTTCCTATAGTCCACGATCAGCTCCTTTGTCTTGCTCACATTGAGAGAGAGTTTGTTGTCCTGGCACCACACTGCCAGGTCTCTGACCTTCTCCCTATAGGCTGTCTCATCATTGTCAGTGATCAGGCCTACCACGGTTGTGTCGTCAGCAAACTTAATGATGGAGTTGGAGTCGTGCTTGGCCACGAGTGAACAGGGAGTACAGGAGGGGACTAAGCACGCACCCCTGAGGGGCCCCAGTGTTGAGGATCAGCATGGCAGATGTGTTGTTGCCTACCCTTACCACCTGGGGGTGACCCATCAGGAAGTCCAGGATCCAGTTGCAGAGGGAGGTGTTAAGTCCCAGGGTCCTTTGCTTAGTGAAGAGCTTCATGGGCACTATGGTGTTGAACGCTGAGCTGTCGTCAATGAACAGCATTCTCACATTGGTGTTGCTTTTGTCGAGGTGGGAAAAGGCAGTGTGGAGTGCGATTGAGATTGCGTGATCTGTGGATCTGTTGGGGCGGTATGTGAATTGGAGTGGGTCTAGGGTTTCTGTTATGATTGTGTTGACGTGTGCCATTAACCTGCCTAAATGATTACCGCCCCATAGCACTCACGTCGGTAGCCATAATGTGTTACAGATTTCTTGATTTTTCTTTGATTCATTCTGACTATTTTGAGGTGCATGGAAATGTTGTTGTCATGGTGGCTCTAGGGACAAACAGTAATATTGCCGCTTTCTTTTAGTTTTTCTAACAAAGGTCTTTAAGGAGTATGTGAGCACAGACGTTCACTTCTCTTAGCCGAGTTCTGATAGGACCAAACGGAACCTATGTATGCGCCTTTAGGAGATCTTATACTTTTTAAAATTAGATAATATCAGTCAGTTAACATGATCTTTATGAATATGAAGCCTTTATATGCTTGTTTTGATTACATATATGCTTCGAAATTCACAAAAAGTTACATTAGCCGATGAAGATCATAGAACAAACCGTATAAGATCTCCTAAGCCTGTGTTTACCACAAAACTTATTTTTGGAGTTTATCCAAAAACACACAAAAAAAACATTAAAACTTCTTGTCAATACGGGGGCACTGTTTTCACTTTGGAAAAAATCGTGCCCAAATGAAACGGCCTCGTGCTCTGTTCTAGATCATACAATATGCATATTATTATTACTATTGGATAGAAAACACTCTCAAGTTTCTAAAACTGTTTGAATTATATCTGTGAGTTAAACAGAACTAATTTGGCAGCAAACTTCCATACAGGAAGTGAAAAATCTGAAAACGAGGCTCTTATTCAGGGCCTGCCTATTCAACTGGCTTTTATTTATCGATATGCATGCACTTCATACGCCTTCCACTAGATGTCAACAGGCAGTGGAAGGTGGAATGGGGTGTCTAGCTTGATCTGAGGCAGAACAAGAGCTTTTGGAGTGACAGGTCCGGAATTTTCTTTGTCTTCGAAGACGCGCCGGGGAGCTCGACATTGTCTTCTGAAAAGCGTTTGGTATACACGGCGAATATCTCCGACTCTGATTTTATTTGATACATATGATAATAACATCATAAAGTAGGTTTTTTCAACCGAGTTTTATCAGTTTATTCAACGTTTATTGGGACTTTTGGAGTTTTCCGTTCTTTGCGTCAAGAGAGGATGGGAATGTTAGCAACCTTGGCTAGCATTGTGGCGCGAATTCGACAGAAGAAATGGACATTCTAAAACCAAACAACGATTTATTCTGGACCAAGGACTCCTTGTACAACATTCTGATGGAAGCTCAGCAAAAGTAAGAAAACATTTATGTTATTTCGTATTTCTGTGTAAAATGTTGACTCCTATTCTCCGCCGTTTTGGTGA